>NC_092721.1:202649963-202757463 GCF_047496885.1 Scyliorhinus torazame | reverse complement strand
GGAATTCCGAGTGAGCTCGGAAACGGGACTTGCCGTTAGTTAGGACTTGTGCGTCTGTGGATGATGCTATTACGTAAAATCTTCACCTAGGGCGACATGTGACGCAGTGGTTAGCACCGGGACTGCGGCGCTGAGGACCTGGGTTCGAATCCCGGCCCTGGGTCACTGTCCGTGTGGAGTTTGCACATTCTCCCCGTGTCTGCGTGCGTTTCACCCCCACAGCCCAAAGATGTGCAGGCTAGGTGGATTGGCCACGCTAAAATTGCCCCTTAATTGGAAAAAAAAATAACTGGGTACTCTAAATTTATTATTTTAAAAAAAATCTTCACCTGATCCTTCACGGAGGGTTAATCAGGAAATAATTGAACTCTGAGCCATTGAAGGTGTGGCACAGTGGTTAGCACTGCTGCCTCACAGCGCCGGAGACCCGAGCTGCAGTCTGGCCCTGGGTGGAGTTTGCACGTTCTCCCCGTGTCTGGCGTGGGTTTCCGCCGGGACGAGGTGCGAATGGGAAATTATTCCCGGCACCTGCTCTTTGGGAAATTTGTTGGGCCCGATGTTGAGGCTGGACAGTTGTAAAGTGTCAGAGGGGAGGTGAGGTGTTGTTCCGCGACCTCTCACCGAGATTCATTGGGGCAGCGTGACAGCTGGAGCACAGAGAGCGCGGAGAGGAACGGGGCAGAGCATTAAAAGGACACTGAGGCCCACCTTGGCCATGGTGGACCTGTATTTGATGTGTGCTGACACAGCCGGTGTCCAGTACGATGGTGCCGAGCACGGCCCAGCTTCTTTATCCAGAGAGCTGGAAATTCACACAGAGGTTCCTGGCTCTGATGGTCACCCAGTAACCCACCATGCCAACCTGTGGAAAATGTGGATTGGTAGAGGAGGGGCAGGTTGACCAGTGAGTGGAGATATTCTGGTCGAAAGTTATGCCAGCACCCATTGTCCAAGGTTACAATTTGGAGAATAGTAATTAAGATGGCAGGACTGCAGGGGGGTCGAACTGTATGGCATCAAGACCAAATCATCAAACTGTTTTGTCCCTTGTCTTGTTTCCTGTTCAGTGGGGCTTCATATGGGCTGAATCAGAAAAAGGATAAGAACTTACGAAATAGCAGCTGGGGTTGGCCATGCGACCCCTCGAGCCTGCTCTGACATTCAATCAGATCATGGGTGATTTTCATCCTCAACCCATTTTCCAGCATTATCCCCATATCCTGAATCACCTCAGTATCCAAAAGCTCTCCGTCTTGGATATACTCAATGACTGGACACCGACAACCTTCTGGGAGAGAATCAAAAAAAATCACAATCTTCTGAGTGAGGGAACTTCTCCTCAGTCCTACCTGGCATACCCCTTATCCCTAGTGGGCAGCACGGTAGCATTGTGGATAGCACAATTGCTTCACAGCTCCAGGGTCCCAGGTTCAATTCCGGCTTGGGTCACTGTCTGTGCGGAGTCTGCACATCCTCCCTGTGTGTGCGTGGGTTTCCTCCGGGTGCTCCGGTTTCCTCCCACAGTCCAAAGATGTGCAGGTTAGGTGGATTGGCCATGATAAATTGCCCTTAGTGTCCAAAATTGTCCTTAGTGTTGGGTGGGGTTACTGGGTTATGGGGATAGGGTGGAGGTGTTGACCTTGGGTAGGGTGCTCTTTCCAAGAGCCGGTGCAGACTCGATGGGCCGAATGGCCTCCTTCTGCACTGTAAATTCTATGATCTATGATATGATCCTGAGCCCTGTGACCCCGTGTCCTGGAGTCTCCAGCCAACAAGAAGGAAGCCTCCTCTTGGGCCCACCCTGATCACCTCTCATCCTCCTAAACTCCAGAGAATATGGGCCGGGTCTACTCAATTTCTCCTTGTCGGACAGTCCCAGGAGTCAGTGGAGCGAACCTTTGCTGCACGCCCTCTAATGCCACCGTGGGCGGGATTCTCCGACCCCCCACCGTGTCTTTGAGGCAGGAGCTGTGTCAACATTCAAGTTGCGATTGTGTGGGCCGATGAAGTGGTGTGAAAACAGGCTGGATGAAAAAACAATGTGAGCTATTACCTCATATAAGGACAGCTTTGGGCGGCACGGTGGTTAGCACTGTTGCTTCACAACGCCAGGGTCCCGGGTTCAATTCCCGGCTTGGATCACTGTCTGTGCGGAGTCTGCACGTTCTCCCCGTGCCTGCGTGGGTTTCCTCCGGGTGCTCCGGTTTCCGAATGAGGTGCTGTTCGGTAATTTGGACATTCTGAATTCTCCCTCCGTGTACCCGAACAGGCGCCGGAATGTGGCGACGAGGGGATTTTCACAGTAACTTCATTGCAGTGTTAAGCCTACTTGTGACACTAATAAAGATTATTATTATAACAAAAGGACGAACAACGACGGGATTGGCTCAAACGCCTACTTCAATGTTGCACTTTCCAAGTATTTCTATGCATTCTGGACTTTCCTAACCCATTGTAAGGCAAATGGATACTCACTCTGTCTACCGCAGAAAGCCTCTTGCTATTACAATCCCTCTTTTGTTTCTTCCCCAGGAACTGATATATAAAGAATTCTTTTCACAAGGAGATCTGGTGAGTGAACACTTGTCAATGTTAGTTATTTCCCAACACTTTCATTCATTGCGCTGAGAAATATCGAGACTCCCAGCGTTTGACTGACTATGGACCCGGGAGAGTTTTACACGGTAGTCAGGATCAACAACTTGCATTTATATAGCACTCCTTTAACCTACTGAAATGTCCCAAGATACTTTGCAGGAGGCGTTTGCCAATCAAGTTTTGGCACTAAGCTGCGTAAAGGAGATGTTAGGAAAGGTGACGGATAGATTTAGGGAGGTTTTACAAAAGGTCTTAAAAGGAGAGAGAGAGAGAGAAGTTGAGGTGGAGAGATTTACAGACGGAATCCAACATAACTGGAGACACGGTCAGCCCAAGTGGAGTGATTAGAATTGGGAATGTTCAAGAAGCCAGGATTGGAAGAATGCAGAGATCTTGGAGGGCTGTGGGGCCGGAGGAGGTTACAGAGATAGGGAGGGTAATGGGGCCGGAGGAGGTTACAGAGATAGGGAGGGTAATGGGGCCAGAGGAGGTTATAGAGATAGGGACGGTTGTGGGGTCAGAGGAGGTTACAGAGGAGGTTACAAAGGAGGTTACAGAGGAGGTTACAGAGATAGGGAGGGTTATGGGGCCAGAGGAGGTTACAGAGATGGGGAGGGTTATGGGGCCGGAGGAGGTTACAGAGATGGGGAGGGTTATGGGGCCGGAGGAGGTTACAGAGATGGGGAGGGTTATGGGGCCAGAGGAGGTTATAGAGATAGGGACGGTTGTGGGGTCAGAGGAGGTTATAGAGATAGGGACGGTTGTGGGGTCAGAGGAGGTTACAGAGGAGGTTACAAAGGAGGTTACAGAGGAGGTTACAGAGATAGGGAGGGTTATGGGGCCAGAGGAGGTTATAGAGATAGAGAGGGTTATGGGGCCAGAGGAGGTTACAGAGATAGGGAGGGTTATGGGGCCAGAGGATGTTACAGAGATAGGGTGGGTTATGGGGCCGGAGGAGGTTACAGAGATAGGGAGGGTAATGGGGCCAGAGGAGGTTATAGAGGTAGAGAGGGTTATGGGGCCAGAGGAGGTTACAGAGATAGGGAGGGTAATGGGGCCAGAGGAGGTTATAGAGATAGGGACGGTTGTGGGGCCAGAGGAGGTTACAGAGGAGGTTACAAAGGAGGTTACAGAGGAGGTTACGGGGATAGGGAGGGTTATGGGGCCAGAGGAGGTTACAGAGATAGAGAGGGTTATGGGGCCAGAGGATGTTACAGAGATAGGGTGGGTTATGGGGCCGGAGGAGGTTACAGAGATAGGGACGGTTGTGGGGGTCAGAGGAGGTTACAGAGATAGGGACGGTTGTGGGGGCCGGAGGAGGTTACAGAGATAGAGAGGGTTATGGGGCCAGAGGAGGTTACAGAGGTAGGGAGGGTTATGGGGCCAGAGGAGGTTACAGAGGAGGTTACAAAGGAGATTACAGAGGAGGTTACAGAGGAGGTTACAGAGATAGGAAGGGGTTATGAGGCCATTTGAAAACAAGAATGCTGGAAATTCTAAATGAGAACAAAAGTACTGGAAAAATGCAACAGGTCCCTAAGACCAGAAAACATGGGAGCAGGAATAGGCCACTTGGCCGAGCGAGTGAGTTCCACCATTTAATGAGATCATGACTGATCCGATAAGCCTCAACTCCACTTTCCCGCCTTATCCCCATAACCCTGGATTCCTTCACTGATTAAAACTCTGTCTCTCTCGGCCTTGAACATACCTAACGACCCAGCCGCTACAGCTCTCTGCAGTAAAGAATTCCACAGATTCACTACCCTTTGAGGGAAGAAATTCCTCCTCATCTCTGTCTGAAATGGGCGAATAATCTCCCTTATTCGGATATTATGCCCTCTGGTCCTAGACTCTCCCACAAGGGCAACAACCTCTCAGCATCTCCCCTGCCAAACCCCCTGAGAATCCTCTTTTTTTTAAATGTATTTTATTACAAACCTGTATCAAAACAGGTTACAGCAAATAAACACTCTGGGAAACATACTTCCCAGCAATCAACTATACATTCTGTACAAATTTGCCCCCCTTTTTCACCCCCCCCCCCCCAACCCCCATTCCCCCCCGCCCCACCCGCGACGAATAGCTCCTCAAACACGGTCACAAACATCCCCCACATTTTCTCAAACCCCCCTGAAGAGCCCCTTAACTCATACTTTATCTTCTCCAACCGCAGGAAGTCGTAGAGGTCACCCAACCAAGCCGCTACCCCCGGTGGCAATGCCCCCCCCAGTCACTGGTATATATCCCCAGTTTTTCCCTCCCCTTCCACATCCGGAGGCAGCAGTCGCTTCAGCAGGGTGTGTATCCCGGCAACTTAGGGAACCCCCTCCAGACCTTTCGTGCAAAGTCCCTAACCTGCAGATACCTGAACTCACTCCCCCTCGGCAGCTCTACCCTCTTCCTTAGCTCCTCCAGACCGGCGAACCCTTCCTCCAAATACAGATCCCTCACCTTGACCAGTCCCACTTCCCTCCACCTCCTGTATACACTGCCCTTCCCCCCCCCCAGCTCAAACCCATGATTCTCACACAGCGGCGTTAGCACCGACATCCCTTCCACCCTAAAATGCCGCCTCAACTGATTCCATATCTTCACCGTGGGATACACCACCCTGAATACCTACTCGGAGCCATTGGCAATGCTGCCATCACCATAGCCCTCAAACTCGACCCAGTACAAGATTCCTCCTCCACCCTAATCCACTCTACCCCTTCTCCTTCCTCCCATCATCGCACCTTATCCACATTCGTCGCCAGCCCTCTGTGAATCCTATGTGTCTCAATAAGGTCACCTCTCAACTCCACTGAGCACAGACCCAACCTACTCAACCTCTCCTCATTAAAAAAAACTTCCATACCCGGCATCGGCCGAGTGAACCTTTCCTGGACTGCCTCCAATGCTCGTACATCTTTCATTTGAAAAGGGGACCAAAATTGTTCACAGTGTTCCAGGTGTGGCAGCGTCTATGGCGAGGGAAACAGAGTTAACATTTTGAGTTGGATATGATCCTTCCACACAGGACAATGTGAATTTTAAATTAAGGCCTTGCCAGACTGGGATCCATTGTGGATCAGCCATCATAAAGGTTGATGAACAAACGTGACTTTATTTTTAATCGTTCATGGGATGTGGGCTTTGTAGGCTGGGCCAGCATCTTTAATTCCCCTTGAACCGAGGGGTTTGCAAGACCATTTCAGAGTCAACCACACTGCTGTGGGTCTGGAGTCACATGTAGGCCAGACCGGGTAAGGACGGCAGATTTCCTTCCCTAAAGGACATTAGTGAACCAGATGGACTTTTACAACAATCAATGATAGTTTCCTGGTCACCATTACTGAGACTAGTTTTAGATTCCTGAGTTATTAACTGCTGCTGTGGTGGGATTTGAACTCATATCTCCAGAGCGTCAGCTTCTCGATTACTACTCCGATCACATTGCCACTGCGCCACCATCTTCCTTTTGGGACTTGGTGCAAGTTAAGGTGAGGGCGTGAAGAGTTTTGGATCAGCTCCGGTTCTTGGAGGGTGCAAAATGGGAGAGAGGCCAGGAATCCATTGGAGTGGTCAAACCTGAAGGAAGCAAGGCACGGATGAAGGATTCGGCAGGGGCAGAGAGGGAGGATATTACAAGTCAAGTCATGACAGAAGGGTCATGGCAGAATTGATGAAGAGCATCTTAGGGTCCAATAGGTTGGCCAAGTTGCAAAATGTGTGGTTCCACCACAGGTAGTGTCCCAGAGTGGCTGCCTCCCTGAGGGACCTTTGACCTTTTCTCTTTTCCGACTCATTGACAGGAGAAAGCAATGGGTAACAATCCGCTCGAGATGATGGATCGGGAAAAGGCCTTCGTCCCAGAACTCCAAATCAGCTTCATGGAGCACATCGCCATGCCAACCTACGAGTAAGTCTGAAGGACATGAGATGCCCTGGCAAATCACAGGGAGAGTGGACAAGTGGATCCAAGGGTTAAGTGACGGGGGGCAGAATTTACCAGGCAGATTTCAAAAGGGAATTGGGTAAGCCATTCGGCCCATCGAGACTGCTCTCCCATTCAGTGCGATTTGCGTTGATAATCCTCGACTCCAGTTTCCCGCCTTATTCCCATAACCCTGGATTCCCCATTACTGATTGAAAACCTGGGAGGAGAGAGAGAGAGACAAGGAGCGGAACGAAGAGTGGGTGGACCTGGGAGAAGATCAGAAAGAGGAGGAGAGGGGATCAGGCAATGGGGGGGGGGGGGGGGGGGGAAGAGGGAAGGGAAGAGCAGGGAGAGGGATGGGGGAAGACAATGGGAAGGGGCTGGGATAACTGAGCAGGCGAGGTACAGGGAATTAAGGCTGGTACTCACGAGGGAGAGTGGGGTGGAAACACTCCTCCACAGGAGGGAGCAGAAACAAATCTCTCAGGGTGAGACGGGCAGACCATGGGGCAAATTATCTATTGAATCAATGAATCCTGGGACGTTTGTACAAGTGTGGCCAAGCCACAATACAAGCTAGCTCGAGGGTTTGGCAATAGAAAGGCGTTAGGTGGGGTTACTGGGTTACAGGGATAGGGTGGAGGTGTGGGCTTAAGTGGGGTCCTCTTTCCAAGGGTCAGTGCAGACTCGATGGGCCGAATGGCTTCCTTCTGTACTGTAAATTCTATGATTCTATGAATCAGGAGGACGTTTTCATTCTTATTCCACCTTTGGCTGGGGGGTTGTTGGTGGGGTGGGGGGTTGGTGGTGGTGGGGGGGGGGGGTAATATAAGTACCACTTCCAAGGTGAGAATTTAATGCCCTTCCCCAGTCACCCTGATTTGATCTGTGTAACTTGCTCGGTCATTATAGTGGCTGGACCAGGGTCAACCCCATTGCTGTGGGTCTGGAGTCACGTCTAGGCCAGACCGGGTAAGGACGGCAGATTTCCTTCCGGAAAGGACATGAGCGATGGGGTTTTTACGGCAATCCAGGAACATCATGGTCGGTTTCGCAGTGAGGAGTAGGCTTGGTGAATGGGGGGGGTGTAAAGTGTTGACGGGCAGACTGTTTGCTCCATTAGGGGGATCGCGGTGTGCACTGGGTGTGGGAGGGAGGGGGGGTGAGGGCGCTGGGGGAGTGTTCTGGAGCACCCCCAGGACTGCAGCTGCTGATGGGTCCCAGGAACAACAATCTCAGCCAAAAGGAATGGATCAGTCGTAGGAACTGAATAGGCAGAGAGTCAGAATCAACCAAGTCGCCCTCATCTGGTCGGCCGTTCCCAATTCCAGGCCAAGCAACGGGAAGTGAAAACATGCCGGAAACACCCCCGACAACTAACCTGGACTTGGCAGATTCAAACAAAGCAGCTTCCACACCCGGCTTGCGTGAATCAAATATTTAATGGTTTAATACGGCCACGAAGGAGCCCACACTGAGTGGTTCAAAGAAACATAGATTATTTACAATAACTATTATAGACGTCAGAGTCGGAGTCTGCCTTGCCCTGTCGCCACCTAAAATGGCTGATTCCCATCCGTACCCAACTGGTCAGCTTTATATACACGAAAAGTATAACCTGTTTATAGGTTCCCCATCCCCTTAACGGGGAGCACAGATTCTTCAAGTTCCCCCTCACTACTGACCCTCTAACAATGCAGCACTCCCTCAGTACTGACCCTCTGACAGTGCAGCACTCCCTCAGTACTGACCCTCTGACAGTGCAGCACTCCCTCAGTACTGACCCTCTGACAGTGCAGCATTCCCTCAGTACTGACCCTCTGACAGTGCAGCACTCCCTCAGTGCTGACCCTCTGACAGTGCGGTACTCCCTCAGTACTGACCATCTGACAGTGCGGCACTCCCTCAGTACTGACCCTCTGACAGTGCAGCACTCCCTCAGTGCTGACCCTCTGACTGTGCAGCACTCCCTCAGTACTGATCTTCTGACAGTGCAGCACTCCCTCAGTACGGACCCTCTGATAGTGCAGCTCTCCCTCAGTACTGACCCTCTGACTGTGCAGCACTCCCTCAGTACTGACCCTCGGACAGGCCAGCACTCCCTCAGTACTGACCCGCAGACAGTGCAGCGCTCTCTCAGTGCTGACCCTCAGACAGTGCAGCACTCCCTCAGTACTGACCCTCAGACAGTGCAGCTCTCTCTCAGTATTGACCCTCGTAAAGTGCAGCACTCCCTCAGTACTGACCATCTGGCAGTGCAGCTCTCTCTCAGTATTGACCCTCTGACAGTGCTGCACTCCCTCAGTACTGACCGTCTGACAGTGCAGCACTCCCTCAGTACTGACCCTCTGACAGTGCGGCACTCCCTCAGTACTGATCCTCTGACAGTGCGGCCCTCCCTCAGGACTGGCCCTCTGACAGTGCGAAACTCCCTCAGTACTGACCCTCTGACAGTGCAGCACTCCCTCAGTAATGACCCTCTAACAGTGCAGCACTCCCTCAGTACTGACCTTCTGACAGTGCGGCACTCCCTCAGTACTGACCCTCTGACAGTGCGGCACTCCCTCAGTACGGACCCTCTGACAGTGCAGCACTCCCTCAGTACTGACCCTCTGACAGTGCAGCACTCCCTCAGTACTGACCCTCTGACAGTGCGGCACTCCCTCAGTACTGACCCTCTGACAGTGCAGCACTCCCTCAGTACTGACCCTCTGACAGGCCAGCACTCCCTCAGTACTGACCCGCAGACAGTGCGGCACTCCCTCAGTCCTGATTCTCTGACAGTGCAGTACTCCCTCAGTACTGACGATAGTGACATTTAAGGGGCATCTTGACAAATACATGAATCGGATGGGAATAGGGGGTTACGGACCCAGGAAGTGTAGAAGATTGTAGTTTAGTCGGGCAGCATGGTCGGCACGGGCTTGGAGGGCCGAAGGGCCTGTTCCTGTGCTGTACTTTTCTTTGTTCTTTGATCTTTGACCCTCTGACAGTGCAGCACTCCCTCAGTACTGACCCTCTGACAGTGCAGCACTTCCTCAGTACTGACCCTCAGACAGCGCAGCACTCCCTCAGTACTGACCCTCTGACAGCGCAGCACTCCCTCAGTACTGACCCTCTGACAGTGCGGCACTCCCTCGGTACTGACACTCAGACAGTGCGGCACTCCCTCAGTACTGACCCTCAGACAGTGCCGCACTCCCTCAGTACTGACCCTCTGACAGTGCAGCACTTCCTCAGTACTGACCCTCTGACAGTGCAGAACTCCCTCAGTATTGACTCTCTGACAGTGCAGCACTCCCTCAGTATTGACCCTCTGACAGTGCATCACTCCCTCAGTACTTACCCTCTGACAGTGCGGCACTCCCTCAGTACTGACCCTCTGACAGTGCAGCACTCCCTCAGTACTGACCCTCTGACAGTGCAGCATTCCCTCAGTACTGACCCTCTGACAGTGCAGCACTCCCTCAGTGCTGACCCTCTGACAGTGCAGCACTCCCTCCGTACTGACCCTCAGACAGTGCAGCACTCCCTCAGTACTGACCCTCTGACAGTGCAGCACTCCCTCAGTACTGACCCTCAGACAGCGCAGCACTCCCTCAGTACAAACCCTCAGACAGCGCAGCACTCCCTCAGTACTGACCCTCTGACAGTGCGGCACTCCCTCAGTACCGACCCTCAGACAGTGCTGTGCTTCCTCAATACTGACCCTCTGACAGTGCAGCACTCCCTCAGTACCGAACCTCTGACAGTGCAGCACTCCCTCAGTATTAACCCTCTGACAGTGCAGCACTCCCTCAGTACTGACCCTCTGACAGTGCAGCACTCCCTCAGTACTGACCCTCTGACAGTGCGGCACTCCCTCAGTATTGACCCTCTGACAGTGCGTCACTCCCTCAGTACTGACCCTCTGACAGTGCGGCACTCCCTCAGTACTGACCCTCTGACAGTGCAGCACTCCCTCAATACTGACCCTCTGACAGTGCAGCACTCCCTCAGTACTGACCCACAGACAGCGCAGCACTCCCTCAGTACTGACCCTCAGACAGCGCAGCACTCCCTCAGGACTGACCCTCTGACTGTGCGGCACTCCCTCAGTACTGACCCTCTGACAGTGCGGCACTCCCTCAGTACTGACCCTCTGACAGTGCTGTGCTTCCTCAATACTGACCCTCTGACAGTGCAGCACTCCCTCAGTACTGACCCTATGACAGTGCAGCACTCCCTCAGTACTGACCCTCTGACAGTGCAGCACTCCCTCAGTACTGACCCTCTGACAATGCAGCACTCCCTCAGTACTGACCCTCTGACAGTGCAGCACTCCCTCAGTACCGACCCTCTGACAGTGCAGCACTCCCTCAGTATTAACCCTCTGACAGTGCAGCACTCCCTCAGTACTGACCCTCTGACAGTGCAGCACTCCCTCAGTACTGACCCTCTGACAGTGCGGCACTCCCTCAGTACTGACCCTCTGATAGTGCAGCTCTCCCTCAGTACTGACCCTCTGACTGTGCAGCACTCCCTCAGTACTGACCCTCGGACAGGCCAGCACTCCCTCAGTACTGACCATCTGGCAGTGCAGCTCTCTCTCAGTATTGACCCTCTGACAGTGCTGCACTCCCTCAGTACTGACCGTCTGACAGTGCAGCACTCCCTCAGTACTGACCCTCTGACAGTGCGGCACTCCCTCAGTACTGATACTCTGACAGTGCGGCCCTCCCTCAGGACTGGCCCTCTGACAGTGCGAAACTCCCTCAGTACTGACCCTCTGACAGTGCAGCACTCCCTCAGTAATGACCCTCTAACAGTGCAGCACTCCCTCAGTACTGACCCTCTGACAGTGCGGCACTCCCTCAGTACTGACCCTCTGACAGTGCGGCACTCCCTCAGTACGGACCCTCTGACAGTGCAGCACTCCCTCAGTACTGACCCTCTGACAGTGCAGCACTCCCTCAGTACTGACCCTCTGACAGGCCAGCACTCCCTCAGTACTGACCCGCAGACAGTGCGGCACTCCCTCAGTCCTGATTCTCTGACAGTGCAGTACTCCCTCAGTACTGACGATAGTGACATTTAAGGGGCATCTTGACAAATACATGAATAGGATGGGAATAGAGGGTTACGGACCCAGGAAGTGTAGAAGATTGTAGTTTAGTCGGGCAGCATGGTCGGCACGGGCTTGGAGGGCCGAAGGGCCTGTTCCTGTGCTGTACTTTTCTTTGTTCTTTGATCTTTGACCCTCTGACAGTGCAGCACTCCCTCAGTACTGACCCTCTGACAGTGCAGCACTTCCTCAGTACTGACCCTCAGACAGCGCAGCACTCCCTCAGTACTGACCCTCTGACAGCGCAGCACTCCCTCAGTACTGACCCTCTGACAGTGCGGCACTCCCTCAGTACTGACCCTCTGACAGTGCGGCACTCCCTCGGTACTGACACTCAGACAGTGCGGCACTCCCTCAGTACTGACCCTCAGACAGTGCGGCACTCCCTCAGTACTGACCCTCTGACAGTGCAGCACTTCCTCAGTACTGACCCTCTGACAGTGCAGAACTCCCTCAGTATTGACTCTCTGACAGTGCAGCACTCCCTCAGTATTGACCCTCTGACAGTGCATCACTCCCTCAGTACTTACCCTCTGACAGTGCGGCACTCCCTCAGTACTGACCCTCTGACAGTGCAGCACTCCCTCAGTACTGACCCTCTGACAGTGCAGCATTCCCTCAGTACTGACCCTCTGACAGTGCAGCACTCCCTCAGTGCTGACCCTCTGACAGTGCAGCACTCCCTCCGTACTGACCCTCAGACAGTGCAGCACTCCCTCAGTACTGACCCTCTGACAGTGCAGCACTCCCTCAGTACTGACCCTCAGACAGCGCAGCACTCCCTCAGTACAAACCCTCAGACAGCGCAGCACTCCCTCAGTACTGACCCTCTGACAGTGCGGCACTCCCTCAGTACCGACCCTCAGACAGTGCTGTGCTTCCTCAATACTGACCCTCTGACAGTGCAGCACTCCCTCAGTACTGACCGTCTGACAGTGCAGCACTCCCTCAGTATTGACCCTCTGACAGTGCAGCACTCCCTCAGTACCGACCCTCTGACAGTGCAGCACTCCCTCAGTATTAACCCTCTGACAGTGCAGCACTCCCTCAGTACTGACCCTCTGACAGTGCAGCACTCCCTCAGTACTGACCCTCTGACAGTGCGGCACTCCCTCAGTATTGACCCTCTGACAGTGCGTCACTCCCTCAGTACTGACCCTCTGACAGTGCGGCACTCCCTCAATACTGACCCTCTGACAGTGCAGCACTCCCTCAGTACCGAACCTCTGACAGTGCAGCACTCCCTCAGTATTAACCCTCTGACAGTGCAGCACTCCCTCAGTACTGACCCTCTGACAGTGCAGCACTCCCTCAGTACTGACCCTCTGACAGTGCGGCACTCCCTCAGTATTGACCCTCTGACAGTGCGTCACTCCCTCAGTACTGACCCTCTGACAGTGCGGCACTCCCTCAGTACTGACCCTCTGACAGTGCAGCACTCCCTCAATACTGACCCTCTGACAGTGCAGCACTCCCTCAGTACTGACCCACAGACAGCGCAGCACTCCCTCAGTACTGACCCTCAGACAGCGCAGCACTCCCTCAGGACTGACCCTCTGACTGTGCGGCACTCCCTCAGTACTGACCCTCTGACAGTGCGGCACTCCCTCAGTACTGACCCTCTGACAGTGCTGTGCTTCCTCAATACTGACCCTCTGACAGTGCAGCACTCCCTCAGTACTGACCCTATGACAGTGCAGCACTCCCTCAGTACTGACCCTCTGACAGTGCAGCACTCCCTCAGTACTGACCCTCTGACAATGCAGCACTCCCTCAGTACTGACCCTCTGACAGTGCAGCACTCCCTCAGTACCGACCCTCTGACAGTGCAGCACTCCCTCAGTATTAACCCTCTGACAGTGCAGCACTCCCTCAGTACTGACCCTCTGACAGTGCAGCACTCCCTCAGTACTGACCCTCTGACAGTGCGGCACTCCCTCAGTACTGACCCTCTGATAGTGCAGCTCTCCCTCAGTACTGACCCTCTGACTGTGCAGCACTCCCTCAGTACTGACCCTCGGACAGGCCAGCACTCCCTCAGTACTGACCATCTGGCAGTGCAGCTCTCTCTCAGTATTGACCCTCTGACAGTGCTGCACTCCCTCAGTACTGACCGTCTGACAGTGCAGCACTCCCTCAGTACTGACCCTCTGACAGTGCGGCACTCCCTCAGTACTGATACTCTGACAGTGCGGCCCTCCCTCAGGACTGGCCCTCTGACAGTGCGAAACTCCCTCAGTGCTGACCCTCTGACAGTGCAGCACTCCCTCAGTAATGACCCTCTAACAGTGCAGCACTCCCTCAGTACTGACCCTCTGACAGTGCGGCACTCCCTCAGTACTGACCCTCTGACAGTGCGGCACTCCCTCAGTACGGACCCTCTGACAGTGCAGCACTCCCTCAGTACTGACCCTCTGACAGTGCAGCACTCCCTCAGTACTGACCCTCTGACAGGCCAGCACTCCCTCAGTACTGACCCGCAGACAGTGCGGCACTCCCTCAGTCCTGATTCTCTGACAGTGCAGTACTCCCTCAGTACTGACGATAGTGACATTTAAGGGGCATCTTGACAAATACATGAATAGGATGGGAATAGAGGGTTACGGACCCAGGAAGTGTAGAAGATTGTAGTTTAGTCGGGCAGCATGGTCGGCACGGGCTTGGAGGGCCGAAGGGCCTGTTCCTGTGCTGTAATTTTCTTTGTTCTTTGATCTTTGACCCTCTGACAGTGCAGCACTCCCTCAGTACTGACCCTCTGACAGTGCAGCACTTCCTCAGTACTGACCCTCAGACAGCGCAGCACTCCCTCAGTACTGACCCTCTGACAGCGCAGCACTCCCTCAGTACTGACCCTCTGACAGTGCGGCACTCCCTCAGTACTGACCCTCTGACAGTGCGGCACTCCCTCGGTACTGACACTCAGACAGTGCGGCACTCCCTCAGTACTGACCCTCAGACAGTGCGGCACTCCCTCAGTACTGACCCTCTGACAGTGCAGCACTTCCTCAGTACTGACCCTCTGACAGTGCAGAACTCCCTCAGTATTGACTCTCTGACAGTGCAGCACTCCCTCAGTATTGACCCTCTGACAGTGCATCACTCCCTCAGTACTTACCCTCTGACAGTGCGGCACTCCCTCAGTACTGACCCTCTGACAGTGCAGCACTCCCTCAGTACTGACCCTCTGACAGTGCAGCATTCCCTCAGTACTGACCCTCTGACAGTGCAGCACTCCCTCAGTGCTGACCCTCTGACAGTGCAGCACTCCCTCCGTACTGACCCTCAGACAGTGCAGCACTCCCTCAGTACTGACCCTCTGACAGTGCAGCACTCCCTCAGTACTGACCCTCAGACAGCGCAGCACTCCCTCAGTACAAACCCTCAGACAGCGCAGCACTCCCTCAGTACTGACCCTCTGACAGTGCGGCACTCCCTCAGTACCGACCCTCAGACAGTGCTGTGCTTCCTCAATACTGACCCTCTGACAGTGCAGCACTCCCTCAGTACTGACCGTCTGACAGTGCAGCACTCCCTCAGTATTGACCCTCTGACAGTGCAGCACTCCCTCAGTACCGACCCTCTGACAGTGCAGCACTCCCTCAGTATTAACCCTCTGACAGTGCAGCACTCCCTCAGTACTGACCCTCTGACAGTGCAGCACTCCCTCAGTACTGACCCTCTGACAGTGCGGCACTCCCTCAGTATTGACCCTCTGACAGTGCGTCACTCCCTCAGTACTGACCCTCTGACAGTGCGGCACACCCTCAGTACTGACCCTCTGACAGTGCAGCACTCCCTCAGTACTGACCCTCTGACAGTGCAGCACTCCCTCAGTACTGACCCACAGACAGCGCAGCACTCCCTCAGTACTGACCCTCAGACAGCGCAGCACTCCCTCAGTACTGACCCTCTGACTGTGCGGCACTCCCTCAGTACTGACCCTCTGACAGTGCGACACTCCCTCAGTACTGACCCTCTGACAGTGCTGTGCTTCCTCAATACTGACCCTCTGACAGTGCAGCACTCCCTCAGTACTGACCCTATGACAGTGCAGCACTCCCTCAGTACTGACCCTCTGACAGTGCAGCACTCCCTCAGTACTGACCCTCTGACAATGCAGCACTCCCTCAGTACTGACCCTCTGACAGTGCAGCACTCCCTCAGTACCGACCCTCTGACAGTGCAGCACTCCCTCAGTATTAACCCTCTGACAGTGCAGCACTCCCTCAGTACTGACCCTCTGACAGTGCAGCACTCCCTCAGTACTGACCCTCTGACAGTGCGGCACTCCCTCAGTACTGACCCTCTGATAGTGCAGCTCTCCCTCAGTACTGACCCTCTGACTGTGCAGCACTCCCTCAGTACTGACCCTCGGACAGGCCAGCACTCCCTCAGTACTGACCCGCAGACAGTGCAGCGCTCTCTCAGTGCTGACCCTCAGACAGTGCAGCACTCCCCCAGTACGGGCCCTCTGACAGTGCAGCACTCCCTCAGTATTGACCTTCTGACAGTGCAGCTCTCCCTCAGTACTGACCCTCAGATGGTGCAGCACTCCCCCAGTACTGACCCTCTGACAGTGCCGTACTCCCTCAGTACTGACCCTCCGAAAGTGCAGCACTCCCTCAGTACTGACCCTCTGACAGTGCAGCACTCCCTCAGTGCTGACCCTCTGACAGTGTGGCACTCCCTCAGTACTGACCCTCTGACAGTGCGGCACTCCCTCAGTACTGACCCTCTGACAGTGCAGCACTCCCTCAGTGCTGACCCTCTGACTGTGCAGCACTCCCTCAGTACTGATCTTCTGACAGTGCAGCACTCCCTCAGTACTGACCCTCTGATAGTGCAGCTCTCCCTCAGTACTGACCCTCTGACTGTGCAGCACTCCCTCAGTACTGACCCTCTGACAGGCCAGCACTCCCTCAGTACTGACCCGCAGACAGTGCAGCGCTCTCTCAGTGCTGACCCTCAGACAGTGCAGCACTCCCTCAGTACTGACCCTCAGACAGTGCAGCTCTCTCTCAGTATTGACCCTCGTAAAGTGCAGCACTCCCTCAGTACTGACCATCTGACAGTGCAGCTCTCTCTCAGTATTGACCCTCTGACAGTGCTGCACTCCCTCAGTACTGACCCTCTGACAGTGCAGCACTCCCTCAGTACTGACCCTCTGACAGTGCTGTGCTTCCTCAATACTGACCCTCTGACAGTGAAGCACTCCCTCAGTACTGACCCTATGACAGTGCAGCACTCCCTCAGTATTGACCCTCTGACAGTGCAGCACTCCCTCAGTACTGACCCTCTGACAGTGCAGCACTCCCTCAGTATTGACCCTCTGACAGTGCAGCACTCCCTCAGTACTGACCCTCTGACAGTGCAGCACTCCCTCAGTACTGACCCTCTGACAATGCAGCACTCCCTCAGTACTGACCCTCTGACAGTGCCGCACTCCCTCAGTACTGACCCGCTGACAGTGCCACACTCCCTCAGTACTGACCCTCTGACAGTGCAGCACTCCCGCAGTACGGGCCCTCTGACAGTGCAGCACTCCCTCAGTATTGACCCTCTGACAGTGCGGCACTCCCTCGGTACTGACCCTCAGACAGTGCGGCACTCCCTCAGTACTGACCCTCAGACAGTGCCGCACTCCCACAGTACTGACTCTCTGACAGTGCAGCACTTCCTCAGTACTGACCCTCTGATAGTGCAGCTCTCCCTCAGTACTGACCCTCTGACTGTGCAGCACTCCCTCAGTACTGACCCTCGGACAGGCCAGCACTCCCTCAGTACTGACCCGCAGACAGTGCAGCGCTCTCTCAGTGCTGACCCTCAGACAGTGCAGCACTCCCCCAGTACGGGCCCTCTGACAGTGCAGCACTCCCTCAGTATTGACCTTCTGACAGTGCAGCTCTCCCTCAGTACTGACCCTCAGATGGTGCAGCACTCCCCCAGTACTGACCCTCTGACAGTGCCGTACTCCCTCAGTACTGACCCTCCGAAAGTGCAGCACTCCCTCAGTACTGACCCTCTGACAGTGCAGCACTCCCTCAGTGCTGACCCTCTGACAGTGTGGCACTCCCTCAGTACTGACCCTCTGACAGTGCGGCACTCCCTCAGTACTGACCCTCTGACAGTGCAGCACTCCCTCAGTGCTGACCCTCTGACTGTGCAGCACTCCCTCAGTACTGATCTTCTGACAGTGCAGCACTCCCTCAGTACTGACCCTCTGATAGTGCAGCTCTCCCTCAGTACTGACCCTCTGACAGGCCAGCACTCCCTCAGTACTGACCCGCAGACAGTGCAGCGCTCTCTCAGTGCTGACCCTCAGACAGTGCAGCACTCCCTCAGTACTGACCCTCAGACAGTGCAGCTCTCTCTCAGTATTGACCCTCGTAAAGTGCAGCACTCCCTCAGTACTGACCATCTGACAGTGCAGCTCTCTCTCAGTATTGACCCTCTGACAGTGCTGCACTCCCTCAGTACTGACCCTCTGACAGTGCAGCACTCCCTCAGTACTGACCCTCTGACAGTGCTGTGCTTCCTCAATACTGACCCTCTGACAGTGAAGCACTCCCTCAGTACTGACCCTATGACAGTGCAGCACTCCCTCAGTATTGACCCTCTGACAGTGCAGCACTCCCTCAGTACTGACCCTCTGACAGTGCAGCACTCCCTCAGTATTGACCCTCTGACAGTGCAGCACTCCCTCAGTACTGACCCTCTGACAGTGCAGCACTCCCTCAGTACTGACCCTCTGACAATGCAGCACTCCCTCAGTACTGACCCTCTGACAGTGCCGCACTCCCTCAGTACTGACCCGCTGACAGTGCCACACTCCCTCAGTACTGACCCTCTGACAGTGCAGCACTCCCGCAGTACGGGCCCTCTGACAGTGCAGCACTCCCTCAGTATTGACCCTCTGACAGTGCGGCACTCCCTCGGTACTGACCCTCAGACAGTGCGGCACTCCCTCAGTACTGACCCTCAGACAGTGCCGCACTCCCACAGTACTGACTCTCTGACAGTGCAGCACTTCCTCAGTACTGACCCTCGGACAGTGCAGCACTCTCTCAGTACTGACCCTCAGACAGCGCAGCACTCCCTCAGCACTGACCCTCCGACAGTGCAGCACTCCCTCAGTACTGACCCTCTGACAGTGCAGCACTCCCTCAGTACTGACCCTCTGACAGTGCGGCACTCCCTCAGTACTGACCCTCTGACAGTGCGGCACTCCCTCGGTACTGACCCTCAGACAGTGCGGCACTCCCTCAGTACTGACCCTCAGACAGTGCCGCACTCCCTCAGTACTGACCCTCTGACAGTGCAGCACTTCCTCAGTACTGGCCCTCTGACAGTGCAGCACTCCCTCAGGACTGACCCTCTGACAGTGCAGCACTCCCTCAGTACTGACCCTCTGACAGTGCAGCACTCCCTCAGTACTGACCCTCTGACAGTGCAGCACTCCCTCAGTACTGACCCTCTGACAGAGCCGCACTCCCTCAGTACTGGCCCTCTGACAGTGCCACACTCCCTCAGTACTGACCCTCTGACAGTGCAGCACTCCCCCAGTACGGGCCCTCTGACAGTGCAGCACTCCCTCAGTATTGACCTTCTGACAGTGCAGCTCTCCCTCAGTACTGACCCTCAGATGGTGCAGCACTCCCCCAGTACTGACCCTCTGACAGTGCCGTACTCCCTCAGTACTGACCCTCCGACAGTGCAGCACTCCCTCAGTACTGACCCTCTGACAGTGCAGCACTCCCTCAGTGCTGACCCTCTGACAGTGTGGCACTCCCTCAGTACTGACCCTCTGACAGTGCGGCACTCCCTCAGTACTGACCCTCTGACAGTGCAGCACTCCCTCAGTGCTGACCCTCGGACTGTGCAGCACTCCCTCAGTACTGATCTTCCGACAGTGCAGCACTCCCTCAGTACTGACCCTCTGATAGTGCAGCTCTCCCTCAGTACTGACCCTCTGACTGTGCAGCACTCCCTCAGTACTGACCCTCTGACAGGCCAGCACTCCCTCAGTACTGACCCGCAGACAGTGCAGCGCTCTCTCAGTGCTGACCCTCAGACAGTGCAGCACTCCCTCAGTACTGACCCTCAGACAGTGCAGCTCTCTCTCAGTATTGACCCTCGTAAAGTGCAGCACTCCCTCAGTACTGACCATCTGACAGTGCAGCTCTCTCTCAGTATTGACCCTCTGACAGTGCTGCACTCCCTCAGTACTGACCCTCTGACAGTGCAGCACTCCCTCAGTACTGACCCTCTGACAGTGCGGCACTCCCTTAGTACTGATCCTCTGACAGTGCGGCCCTCCCTCAGGACTGGCCCTCTGACAGTGCGAAACTCCCTCAGTACTGAC
This sequence comes from Scyliorhinus torazame, assembly GCF_047496885.1. Lineage (NCBI taxonomy): Eukaryota > Metazoa > Chordata > Chondrichthyes > Carcharhiniformes > Scyliorhinidae > Scyliorhinus > Scyliorhinus torazame. Next base: position 202,737,477 of record NC_092721.1, on the reverse strand, counting down.
CCTCTGACAGTGCAGCACTCCCTCAGTAATGACCCTCTAACAGTGCGGCACTCCCTCAGTACTGACCCTCTGACAGTGCGGCACTCCCTCAGTACTGACCCTCTGACAGTGCGGCACTCCCTCAGTACGGACCCTCTGACAGTGCAGCACTCCCTCAGTACTGACCCTCTGACAGTGCAGCACTCCCTCAGTCCTGACCCTCTGACAGTGCGGCACTCCCTCAGTACTGACCCTCTGACAGTGCAGCACTCCCTCAGTACTGACCCTCTGACAGGCCAGCACTCCCTCAGTACTGACCCGCAGACAGTGCGGCACTCCCTCAGTCCTGATTCTCTGACAGTGCAGTACTCCCTCAGTACTGACGATAGTGACATTTAAGGGGCATCTTGACAAATACATGAATAGGATGGGAATAGAGGGTTACGGACCCAGGAAGTGTAGAAGATTGTAGTTTAGTCGGGCAGCATGGTCGGCACGGGCTTGGAGGGCCGAAGGGCCTGTTCCTGTGCTGTACTTTTCTTTGTTCTTTGATCTTTGACCCTCTGACAGTGCAGCACTCCCTCAGTACTGACCCTCTGACAGTGCGGCACTCCCTCAGTGCTGACCCTCTTACAGTGCGGCACTCCCTCAGTACTGACCCTCTGACAGTGCGGCACTCCCTCAGTACTGACCCTCTGACAATGCAGCACTCCCTCCGTACTGACCCTCAGACAGTGCAGCACTCTCTCTGTACGGACCCTCAGACAGCGCAGCATTCCCTCAGTACTGACCCTCTGACAGTGCAGCACTCCCTCAGTGCTGACCCTCTGACAGTGCGGCACTCCCTCAGTACTGACCCTCTGACAGTGCGGCACTCCCTCAGTACTGACCCTCTGACAGTGCGGCACTCCCTCAGTACTGACCCTCTGACAGTGCGGCACTCCCTCAGTACTGACCCTCTGACAGTGCGGCACTCCCTCGGTACTGACACTCAGACAGTGCGGCACTCCCTCAGTACTGACCCTCAGACAGTGCCGCACTCCCTCAGTACAGACCCTCTGACAGTGCAGAACTCCCTCAGTATTGACTCTCTGACAGTGCAGCACTCCCTCAGTACTTACCCTCTGACAGTGCGGCACTCCCTCAGTACTGACCCTCTGACAGTGCAGCACTCCCTCAGTACTGACCCTCTGACAGTGCAGCATTCCCTCAGTACTGACCCTCTGACAGTGCAGCACTCCCTCAGTGCTGACCCTCTGACAGTGCAGCACTCCCTCCGTACTGACCCTCAGACAGTGCAGCACTCCCTCAGTACTGACCCTCTGACAGTGCAGCACTCCCTCAGTACTGACCCTCAGACAGCGCAGCACTCCCTCAGTACAAACCCTCAGACAGCGCAGCACTCCCTCAGTACTGACCCTCTGACAGTGCGGCACTCCCTCAGTACCGACCCTCAGACAGTGCTGTGCTTCCTCAATACTGACCCTCTGACAGTGCAGCACTCCCTCAGTACTGACCCTCTGACAGTGCAGCACTCCCTCAGTATTGACCCTCTGACAGTGCAGCACTCCCTCAGTACCGACCCTCTGACAGTGCAGCACTCCCTCAGTATTAACCCTCTGACAGTGCAGCACTCCCTCAGTACTGAGCCTCTGACAGTGCAGCACTCCCTCAGTACTGAGCCTCTGACAGTGCAGCACTCCCTCAGTACTGACCCTCTGACAGTGCAGCACTCCCTCAGTACTGACCCTCTGACAGTGCCGCACTCCCTCAGTACTGACCCTCTGACAGTGCCACGCTCCCTCAGTACTGACCGTCTGACAGTGCCACACTCCCTCAGTATTGACCCTCTGACAGTGCAGCACTCCCCCAGTACGGGCCCTCTGACTGTGCAGCACTCCCTCAGTATTGACTCTCTGACAGTGCAGCACTCCCTCAGTATTGACCCTCTGACAGTGCGTCACTCCCTCAGTACTGACCCTCTGACAGTGCGGCACTCCCTCAGTCCTGACCCTCTGACAGTGCAGCACTCCCTCAGTACTGACCCTCTGACAGTGCAGCACTCCCTCAGTACTGACCCACAGACAGCGCAGCACTCCCTCAGTCCTGACCCTCAGACAGCGCAGCACTCCCTCAGTACTGACCCTCTGACTGTGCGGCACTCCCTCAGTACTGACCCTCTGACAGTGCGGCACTCCCTCAGTACTGACCCTCTGACAGTGCTGTGCTTCCTCAATACTGACCCTCTGACAGTGCAGCACTCCCTCAGTACTGACCCTATGACAGTGCAGCACTCCCTCAGTATTGACCCTCTGACAGTGCAGCACTCCCTCAGTACTGACCCTCTGACAGTGCAGCACTCCCTCAGTATTGACCCTCTGACAGTGCAGCACTCCCTCAGTACTGACCCTCTGACAGTGCAGCACTCCCTCAGTACTGACCCTCTGACAATGCAGCACTCCCTCAGTACTGACCTTCTGACAGTGCCGCACTCCCTCAGTACTGACCCTCTGACAGTGCCACACTCCCTCAGTACTGACCCTCTGACAGTGCAGCACTCCCCCAGTACGGGCCCTCTGACAGTGCAGCACTCCCTCAGTATTGACCCTCTGACAGTGCAGCTCTCCCTCAGTACTGACCCTCAGATGGTGCAGCACTCCCCCAGTACTGACCCTCTGACAGTGCAGTACTCCCTCAGTACTGACCCTCTGACAGTGCAGCACTCCCTCAGTATTGACCCTCTGACAGTGCGGCACTCCCTCGGTACTGACCCTCAGACAGTGCGGCACTCCCTCAGTACTGACCCTCAGACAGTGCCGCACTCCCACAGTACTGACTCTCTGACAGTGCAGCACTTCCTCAGTACCGACCCTCGGACAGTGCAGCACTCTCTCAGTACTGACCCTCAGACATCGCAGCACTCCCTCAGCACTGACCCTCCGACAGTGCAGCACTCCCTCAGTACTGACCCTCTGACAGTGCAGCACTCCCTCAGTACTGACCCTCTGACAGTGCGGCACTCCCTCAGTACTGACCCTCTGACAGTGCGGCACTCCCTCGGTACTGACCCTCAGACAGTGCGGCACTCCCTCAGTACTGACCCTCAGACAGTGCCGCACTCCCTCAGGACTGACCCTCTGACAGTGCAGCACTCCCTCAGTACTGACCCTCTGACAGTGCAGCACTCCCTCAGTACTGACCCTCTGACAGTGCAGCACTCCCTCAGTACTGACCCTCTGACAGTGCCGCACTCCCTCAGTACTGACCCTCTGACAGTGCCACACTCCCTCAGTACTGACCCTCTGACAGTGCAGCACTCCCCCAGTACGGGCCCTCTGACAGTGCAGCACTCCCTCAGTATTGACCCTCTGACAGTGCAGCTCTCCCTCAGTACTGACCCTCAGATGGTGCAGCACTCCCCCAGTACTGACCCTCTGACAGTGCCGTACTCCCTCAGTACTGACCCTCCGACAGTGCAGCACTCCCTCAGTACTGACCCTCTGACAGTGCAGCACTCCCTCAGTACTGACCCTCTGACAGTGCAGCACTCCCTCAGTGCTGACCCTCTGACAGTGCAGCACTCCCTCAGTACTGACCCTCTGACAGTGCAGCACTCCCTCAGTACTGACCCTCAGACAGCGCAGCACTCCCTCAGTACTGACCCTCAGACAGCGCAGTGCTTCCTCAATACTGACCGTCTGACAGTGCAGCACTCCCTCAGTACCGACCCTCAGACAGCCTGGTATTTTGAGGCCTGGGCCTGGACGACAGAAGCTGTTGTCTGGAGGGAGGGGATGCTGTCCTCTGAGCCTGAATTAACTCTGTGATTTGTTTTTGGGCAGGCTCCTGAAGAACCTCATGCCTGAGGCAGACCCTCTGTACCAACAAGTCAAGGCAAACCGGGACCACTGGGCTAAGGTCGCCCCAAAGTTCACCACAATGGGGCTTCCCAGTGACAACTCCCTGGACTTTCTCGATGACGAGGTTCCAGATACACTAACCCAAGCAGACACTCCCCCAGAGACTCCGAAAATCCTACCACAGGACCCAGAAGCCACTTCTACTCAATGATTATTTTTATTCCGGTTTTAGAGAACAGAAAACAATACAAAAAAACAAATTCAAGGAAGCGACAGCCAACTGCAGACATTGGCATTGTTTAAATTTATTTATTTTTTATAAGCCTGAATATTAATTGAGTGGTTGTTCCCATTGTCTCTTTCTCAATCTTATCTTTCCTTGAGGCTTGCACTCAACAAACTTGCGTTTATATAGAATGCTCAAGGTAGTAACAGTCACATCCCTCTGTGCAGCAACACCAGTGTTATCAGACCGAATTTTATACCCAACTGCCGATTGAACAAGTGACTGACAGCTTACTCAACGTGCCATCTTGTTTCATGGGGTCTTGGCCTGAAGGAGCATCTGAAAGGAGAGAGAAATGAGAGACGGGCAGCCAATTGGAAAGCCGGCTGGAGGCAATTTCGGAGCTTGGAGCGCAGGGAGCTGCAAGAGCGGCCTCCTTTAAAACCGAGGACGCTCAATGGGCCCTAATTAGAGGAAGGCAGAGATCTCGGAGGGTTGTGGGGCTGGAGGAGATTCCAGAGTTAGGGAGTGGGGTGCGTTTGGGAGGGAGTGGGGAGGGGTGTTGTGTTGGGCGGGGGGGGGGGGGGGTGGGGGGACCTTTGAGGCACTGAAGGGTTTCCACCAAGGCAATAATCATTTCCGATTCAGATCGAGGCATTGCTTGACCAGGAGCCAGCATGACTCAACAAACACTGGGGGGTGATGGGGGAACTGGACTTGGCACCACTCAGGGGAAAGATAGCAGAGTCTTTGGAGGAACTTCAGTTCCCGGCGGTGCTGAATACGGGAGGCCGAGTGGGAAAGCTTGGGAACAGGCCCAACACCCACCTCCGCCACCCCACCTCCCCCCCACCCCCATGCCAACACCGTCACACCCATGTCTGAGTTAGCATTCCACACGTTCAGCGTGTGGCTGGGAGTCCCAGCTCGTCAGGCTGGGCTATGGACAGCACCTTCCCTTCGGTTTGTGGTCGCTTCCTAATCCGGAGACATTCTCCAAATGGGGAGCTTTGTTTCATTTCTTTGACTTCTCTTCGGTCACTTATCCAGCAACGACCAAACTTCCAAAGTCACGTGGCCTGCTCAACTCTGCTGTCCCATTTCACCCCGGGTTCGAATGATCTGTCCACAATTGCTCGGTGCTGGGATTTTGGTTGTGGTGATGGATAAACTTTTTAATCTATAGAACCCCCGCAGTGCAGAGGAGCCCATTCGGCCCATTGAGTCCGCACTGACCCTCTGAAAGAGCGCCCTCTCTAGACACCGCTCCCCCAGCCTATCCCTGTAATCCACCTAACCTGCATATCTTTGGACTGTGGGAGGAAACCGGAGCACCCGGAGGAAACCCACGCAGACACGGGGAGGATGTGCAGACTCCGCACAGACAGTGACCCAGCGGGGAATCAAACCCGGGTACTTGGCGCTGTGAGGCAGCAGTGCTAACCACCGTGCCTCCTCATCGAGCACCACTACTGTAGATTTTCTACACTTGAAGCTGCAGGTATTGCTGACGGAGGCCCAACATGTTTGTACTGGGATCCACGCCAATTCTACTGTTTAGTTCCTGCTTCACAGTCCTTCAAACACCCTTGTTTTCAAAGGCAAACAGGGTCTCTGCCTCTCCCACTTGTTCAATCATGGATTTCCAGTGAGTCCCTCCCACACTCCGGGTGAAAATATTCAACCTCAACTTCCCTCTAATCCTTCTACTGATTGCTTTCGATCTCTGTCCCCTGATTATTGGCCTTTCTGATCAGGGGAAATAGGGCCTTCCGATCCACTCTGTCTAAGCTCCTCATGTTGTCGTAAATGTATTATTTTGTGGAGCGTGGCTGTTGCTGGCTGGGTCAGCATTTGTTCCCCATCCCTAATTACCGTGGGACTGAGTGTCTCGCTCAGTGGGGCAGTTAAGAGACTACTGTGGGTCTGGAGTCACCTGTAGGCCAGACCGGGTAAGGACGGCAGATTTCCTTCCCTAAAGGACATTAGTGAACCAGATGGGTTTTTACAACAATCGACAATGGTTTCATTGGATAAAAGCAAATTACTGCGGATGCTGGAATCTGAAACGAAAGAGAAAATGCTGGAAAATCTCAGCAGGTCTGGCAGCATCTGTAGGGAGAGAAAAGGGCTAACGTTTCGGGTCCGATGACTCTTTGTCAAAGCTAAGAGACAGAGAAAGTGGGAAATATTTATACTGTGGAGTGAGAATGAAAGATGAGTCATAGCCACAGAAACCCAGGGAAACGGGGTGCTAATGGCCACAGAAACCAAGGGGAAAGAGTGCGAATGGCAGACCCCAGAGAGGACAAAAGATGTGAAAGGCCAAACAGCAGAGAAACCAACATCAGAGGATGAACTGTAGATGTGGGGGGAGCGGAAGGGGGAAGCAAAGAGGAGAAATGGTAAGGAAAGGTGGATAAGATGGGGGGGGGGGTTAATATATATTAAGAAAGACAAGAAAGAAAGAAATGGTAAAAGACAGTTAAAATGAAATGGGATGAAAACCAATGGGTCGAGGTGGGGTAGAGCTGATCATCTGAAGTTGTTGAATTCGATGTTGAGACCGGAAGGCTGCAGCGTGCCGAACCGGAAGATGAGATGTTGTTCCTCTAGTTTGCGTTGAGCTTCACTGGAGTATTGCAGCAGGCCAAGGACGGACATGTGGGCCTGGGAGCAGGGTCTTGGTTTCATGGTCACCATTCCTGAGACTGGTTTTCAATTCCAGAATTTATTGATTAAATTCCGCCGGCTGCTTTGGCAGGATTTGAACCTATTTCCCCATTAGGTTTGCTTGGGCCTCTAATGACTCAGCCAGTGACAAATTCCTCTCTCCCCACTTCAGCTAAATCTCTCCCCCAGACTCCACTGTTCAAAAGATAGCAAACAGAGTCAATCATTCCTCATTGTGGAAATCCTACATTCCTTGCAACCTCCTGGTAAATCATCTCCACATCCTCTCTCGTGAGACTACATCCCGCCTGCAATGTGGTGACCAGTACTGTCTGCAATACTGTAGCTGTGGTCTAACTGGTGTTTTATACAGTTACAGCATAACCTACCCTTTCTTGTCCTTTCTTTAACTTCTCTAATTTTAACTAAATTAAGATCACTATTACCAAATTGCTCTTCCATTGATACTCTTTCTGCTTGCCCAGGTTTCCTAATTTCCTAATATAAACTCTAGATCTGTCACTTATTCTATCCCAGTTAATATTCAAGGAGTTGGAATTCCCAACTGTTTCTGCCCTATTGTTCCTGCACTTTTCCACAGTTTGCTGAATTATCTTCGCTTTCATAGAATCCCTACAGTGCAGAAGGAGGCCATTCGGCCCATAGGGTCCGCAACAACCACCGAAAGAGCACCCTAACTAAGGCCCACGTCCCCGCCCTTTCCCCATAACCCCACCTAACCTTTGGACACAAAGGGGCAATTTAGCATGGCCAACCCACCTAACCTGCACATCTTTGAACGTGTGGGAGGAAACCGGAGCACCCGGAGGAAACCCACGCAGACACGGGGAGAACGTGCAGACTCCGCACAGACAGTGACCCAAGCCGGGAATCGAATCCTGGTCCCTGGAGCCACAGTGAAACCACAGTGCTAACCACTGTGCCCCCGTGCTGCCTTCTATCTCCCTCTGATTGGGGTCTATAGAACACTCCGAGCAGTGTGATAGCCCCCTTTCTCCTCAGTTATTTCACATGATATCATTTGATGCTCCTGTTATGTCCGCATACAACAGTGCTTGTTTATTTAACCAATATCGTAATTCTCCTATTCCCTCCTTTTTTATCACACCCAAATATAAGTCCTTACTAATAGGGTGAGAGTCTCTATTGTTGGTGTCCATAGTGGGATTGGGTGGTCTAAGAGAAAGATCCATGGTTTCTAATGTGGGCACATTGATCAAATAATAGCACTTACAATGCAAAACACATTGAGAGTGCACAGGAACGTGGTCAAACCAAATAGTGTCCTGAAGTAGCAGCAGAAATTAAAAGTTCCCTTTACACAGTCCCCATCAGTGAGCAGCTTTACCCTGTATCTAACCCCGTGCTGTACCTGTCCTGGGAGTGTTTGATGGGGACAGTGTAGTGGGAGCTTTACTCTATATCTAACCCCGTGCTGTACCTGTCCTGGGAGTGTTTGATGGGGACAGTGTCGAGGGAGCTTTACACTGTATCTAACCCCGTGCTGTACCTGTCCTGGGGGTGTTTGATGGGGACAGTGTCGAGGGAGCTTTACTCTGTATCTAACCCCGTGTGGTACCTGTCCTGGGAGTGTTTGATGGGGACAGTGTAGAGTGAGCTTTACTCTGTATCTAACCCCGTGCTGTACCTGTCCTGGGAGTGTTTGATGGGGACAGTGTCGAGGGAGCTTTACTCTGTATCTAACCCTGTGCTGTACCTGTCCTGGGAGTGTTTGATGGGGACAGTGTAGAGGGAGCTTTACTCTGTATCTAAGCCCGTGTTGTATCTATCCTGGGAGTGTTTGATTGGGACAGTGTAGAGGGAGCTTTACTCTGTATCTAACCCCGTGCTGTACCTGTCCTGGGTGTGTTTGATGGGGACAGTGTAGAGGGAGCTTTACTCTGTATCTAACCCTGTGCTGTACCTGTCCTGGGAGTGTTTGATGGGGACAGTGTAGAACGTGGTCTAATAAGTTTGAATGATACTCAGAATTTTAAGTTTTGAAATTAACGAGGCCCAAATACTGAGGGGTGTCCCTCCTTGCAAACCTCGCTTTGCGTTTATGGAGCTCGGGGTGGGTGGGGGGTGCTGTCGGTGTGGCCAATGTTGTTATGAACTTTGGCTTTAATTTTTCATTTGTATATTCCTGGAACACAGACACCAAACAATCTGCAGGTGATTTCCAAAAGGTCATTTGGCAGGAAATACTTTGTAACTGTATAACAAGGGATATTTGCCATGTGCTGTCAACATATCACCCACTCGGAACTACTTGGGTAGTCCTGAGATGTCTGGTTATTGTAAATAGAGAGAATAAACTCTGTTTTTGTGTTCTATACTTCCTTGGTTTCAATTCCATCACTGAGCGCAGAGGGGTCGGCGACCTTTTGTCACTTTGGACACATCCAGCGTTGCCAACTCTGATGCGTGCAATAGCGATAACGTTACAGGACTCCCCATCCAGTGACTGAGCCTAATGCTCAGAGGACACGGGTTCAAATCGCAACAAGACGGCCAGTTTAATTCAAATTCAATTTATAAATCTGGAACGGCATATAAAAACCCATCTGGTTCACTGAAGTCCTTTAGGGAAGGAAATCTGCCGTCCTTACCCGGTCTGGCCTACATGTGACTCCCGGCCCACAGCAATGTGGCTGACTCTGAAATGGCCGAGCGAGACACTCAGTTCAAGAGCAATTAGGGATGGGCAACAAATGCCGCCCATCCCAGCGACACCCACATTCCATGAGGGTAAAAAGAAATAGGCGGCATGGTAGCACAGTGGTTAGCACTGTGGCTTCACAGCGTCGGGGTGCCACGTTCGATTCCCGCAAGAGTCACAGTCTGTGCGGAGTCTGCACGTCCTCCCCGTGACTGCGTGGGTTTCCTCCGGGTGCTCCGGTTTCCTCCCACAGTCCAAAGATGTGCTGTTAGGTGGATTGGACATCCTGAATTCTCCCTCAGTGTACCCGAACAGGAGCCGGAATGTGGCGACTAGGTGCTTTTCACAGTAACTTCATTGCAGTGTCAATGTAAGCCTACTTGTGACAATAAAGATTATCATTATTATTATAAAAACGCCTGCCGTTGGTTTTGGATTATCACTGCTGCCTCACGGCGCCGAGGTCCCAGGTTCGATCCCGGCTCTGGGTCACTGTCCGTGTGGAGTTTGCACATTCTCCCCGTGTTTGCGTGGGTTTCGCCCCCACAACCCAACCCAAAAATGTGCAATCACAGGTGGATTGGCCACGCTAAATTGCCCCTTAATTGGAAAAAGTGAATTGGGTACTCTAAATTTATATATTTTTTAAAAAATCACGGTGCCCTCTCACATCCAATCATAGGCCCTCTCACATCACAAACAGGGGCTGTTTAGCACAGGGCTAAATCGCTGGCTTTGAAAGCAGACCAAGGCAGGCCAGCAGCACGGGTTCAATTCCCGTAACAGCCTCCCCGAACAGGCGCCGGAATGTGGCGACTAGGGGCTTTTCACAGTAACTTCATTGGAAGCCTACTCGTGACAATAAGCGATTTTCATTTCATCAGGAAGCAAACTGATTCTTCCTTCACCTGACTGGATGACTCGATCGTCATTCAACCATTTTTCCTCTTACAAATTCATTGAAAAAGGGAAGTGCGATGTATTTGAACCTCGCCGTGGTTTTCCTCCGGGATCTGACTTGCAGCAGCAGCTCCGTGGGTCACCCCCTTGCCTCTGAGTCTGAACGCTGTGGGTTCAAGTCCGGCTCCGGTGACTTGAACACCAAATCCAGGTGGACGCTCCCAGAACAGTTGCCGTGGGAGTGCTGCACTGTCAGACAAAGCCGCCTTTCTGAAGAGGTAAACCGAGGCCCTGCTGGCGCTAGTATGGGCGATGGCGAGCGTGTGGCATTGTTCGAGGTGCCTCTGGGCATCCTGGCCCAAACTCCACCAACATCAATCAGAATGGATTATTTGAGCATTTTCACACTGCTGTTTATGGGAGCTTGCTGTGCGTAACTTGACAGGTTTCCTGCATCAGACCAGGGATAATTCAAAATTGGCTGCAAACGACTTCAGGACATCTGGTTGCCATCAAGGGTGCTATTAAATGGGAGTCTTTCCTGACTGTCGGTGAAAAGAGAGTCCTGGGACGGGATTCTCTGTCGGCCGATGGCGGAATCGCGAAACGCAACTCTCGGTCGCCTCGGCAGCAATGTCAATGCGTTTCGGAACGCACGTACAGCAAACACCGTCAGCATATCATTAGCGGGCCCGGCCCAGTATTCTCCGGGGCCTCCGCGATTCTCCGCCTCCGATGGGCCGAGTTCCCGACGGTGCGGTTCACTTGTGATTTTAACAATCGTGAAACCAGCATCGTGGCTGCTGAGCAGGGGGGGGGGGTACGGAAAGCGTCCAACATCACCATAGTTTGCAAACAGCCATGCTGCTGGCTGGGGCGTTTTCTGCCAGGGCCGGGGGGAGTGGCGGGGGTTGTTTCCGACGTGGGCTGTGTTGTCGGGCATGGCACAGCATTGTCGCAGCCGGAAAGGCAGCTGTGAATGCTGCTGACTGCCCATTGTGAACTTAGGGCCATTGTTCATATAGGTGTGCCCCCCAGGCCACCCCCCCAGGTGCCCTCTGGCCCCAGCGAACCCATCAGCAGGATGGGTGCACTCCAGCACAACCAGTGCCATCTTGCCGGTTGGGATGAGTGTGTGTGGGGAGTGTAATGTGTGTGTGCGGCTGGGATGGTGTGGGTGGGGAGTGTAATGTTTGTGTGTCGCTGGGATGAGTGTGTGTGGGGAGTGTAATGTGTGTGTGCGACTGGGATGAGTGTGTGTGGGGAGTGTAATGTGTGTGTGCGGTTGGGATGAGTGTGTGTGGGGAGTGTAATGTGTGTGTGCGGCTGGGATGAGTGTGTGTGGGGAGTTTAATGTGAGTGTGCGGCTGGGATGAGTGTGTGTGGGGAGTGTAATGTGTGTGTGCGGCTGGGATGGTGTGTGTGGGGAGTGTAATGTGTGTGTGCGGCTGGGATGAGTGTGTGTGGGGAGTGTAATGTGTGTGTGTGGCTGGGATGAGTGTGTGTGGGGAGTGTAATGTGTGTGTGTGGCTGGGATGAGTGTGTGTGGGGAGCGTAATGTGTGTGTGTGGCTGGGATGAGTTTGTGTGGGGAGTGTAATGTGTGTGTGCGGCTGGGATGAGTGCGTGTGTGGGGAGCGTAATGTGTGTGTGTGGCTGGGATGAGTGTGTGTGGGGAGTGTAATGTGTGTGTGTGTGGCTGGGATGAGTGTGTGTGGGGAACGTAATGTGTGTGTGTGGCTGGGATGAGTGTGTGTGGGGAGTGTAATGTGTGTGTGTGGCTGGGATGAGTGTGTGTGGGGAGCGTAATGTGTGTGTGTGGCTGGGATGAGTGTGTGTGGGGAGTGTAATGTGTGTGTGTGGCTGGGATGAGTGTGTGTGGGGAGCGTAATGTGTGTGTGTGGCTGGGATGAGTTTGTGTGGGGAGTGTAATGTGTGTGTGCGGCTGGGATGAGTGCGTGTGTGGGGAGCGTAATGTGTGTGTGTGGCTGGGATGAGTGTGTGTGGGGAGTGTAATGTGTGTGTGCGGCTGGGATGAGTGCGTGTGTGGGGAACGTAATGTGTGTGTGTGTGGCTGGGATGAGTGTGTGTGGGGAACGTAATGTGTGTGTGTGGCTGGGATGAGTGTGTGTGGGGAGTGTAATGTGTGTGTGCGGCTGGGGTGGTGTGTGTGGGGAGTGTAATGCGTGTGTGTGGCTGGGATGAGTGTGTGTGGGGAGTGTAATGTGTGTGTGTGGCTGGGATGAGTGTGTGTGGGGAGCGTAATGTGTGTGTGTGGCTGGGATGAGTTTGTGTGGGGAGTGTAATGTGTGTGTGCGGCTGGGATGAGTGCGTGCGTGGGGAGCGTAATGTGTGTGTGTGGCTGGGATGAGTGTGTGTGGGGAGTGTAATGTGTGTGTGTGTGGCTGGGATGAGTGTGTGTGGGGAACGTAATGTGTGTGTGTGGCTGGGATGAGTGTGTGTGGGGAGTGTAATGTGTGTGTGCGGCTGGGGTGGTGTGTGTGGGGAGTGTAATGTGTGTGTGTGGCTGGGATGAGTGCGTGTGTGGGGAGCGTAATGTGTGTGTGTGGCTGGGATGAGTGTGTGTGGGGAGTGTAATGTGTGTGTGTGGCTGGGATGAGTGTGTGTGGGGAGCGTAATGTGTGTGTGTGGCTGGGATGAGTGTGTGTGGGGAGTGTAATGTGTGTGTGTGGCTGGGATGAGTGTGTGGGGAGTGTAATGTGTGTGTGTGGCTGGGATGAGTGTGTGTGGGGAGTGTAATGTGTGTGTGTTGCTGGGATGAGTGTGTGTGGGGAGCGTAATGTGTGTGTGGGGCTGGGATGAGTGTGTGTGGGGAGTGTAATGTGTGTGTGCGGCTGGGATGAGTGTGTGTGGGGAGCGTAATGTGTGTGTGTGGCTGGGATGAGTGTGTGTGGGGAGCGTAATGTGTGTGTGTGGCTGGGATGAGTGCGTGTGTGGAGAGTGTAATGTGTGTGTGTGGCTGGGATGAGTGTGTGGGGAGTGTAATGTGTGTGTGCGGCTGGGATGAGTGTGTGTGGGGAGTGTAATGTGTGTGTGTGGCTGGGATGAGTGTGTGTGGGGAGTGTAATGTGTGTGTGCGGCTGGGGTGAGTGTGTGTGGGGAGTGGAATGTGTGTGTGCGGCTGCGATGAGTGTGTGTGGGGAGTGTAATGTGTGTGTGCGGCTGGGATGAGTGTGTGTGGGGAGTGTAATGTGTGTGTGCGGCTGGGATGAGTGTGTGTGGGGAGTGTAATGTGTGTGCGCGGCTGGGATGAGTGTGTGTGGGGAGTGTAATGTGTGTGTGTGGCTGGGGTGAGTGTGTGGGGGGAGCGTAATGTGTGTGAGCGGCTGGGATGAGTGTGTGGGGGAGCGTAATGTGTGTGTACGGCTGGGATGAGTGTGTGTGGGGAGTGTAATGTGTGTGTGTGGCTGGGATGAGTGTGTGTGGGGAGCGTAATGTGTGTGCGCTGCTGCAGCTTGTCAGCCTCCCGAGTGTCAATCCCGGGCCCGGCGAATCCAGCACCGTTTCTCATTGGAATCGATTGTGTTCCACGCGGCCCCGGTGCTAGCCCCTCCACAGTAGCGGAATCGGCCCAGGTTCGGCGCCAGCTTCGCTGTCCTGAAAGTCCACGAATCCTGCTCCACTTAGTTTCAGGAACAGAGAACCCAGCCCATGTTGTTGACCCTTTTGTTCGCAAACTCATCAGGACAAATGCTAGAATGCCAAATTTCAAAGCATCACAACTGGTTCGACTGCAGGAGAAAAGGCTGCTGATTGATTGACAGTTGATTACAGTTGGCTGGGTTTTGGAGAAATAAATGGCAAATTATTGGGTAATTCAAAGAATACTCAAGGCTTGAACATATTCCTTTTGTTTTGCCATCACATTTGATTTGCCAACCAATCACCAGCTGTCATATAAACTGCTGTGATAGTTTGAAATTTGGCATTTTTGCATTTGACCTGATGAGTGTAAGGTGAAAAGCTTCAACAATATGTCCTTCAGTAATATTCTTTCTTTTCTCTTTTTATCATAATGACTTTCTGGACAGCCTAAGGGAAACCTGGAGGGTTGGCAACACCAGAACTGAACGTGTTTGAGAACCCATTCAAGGAGAAAGCCCAGGCTTCTGATGTTTCCTTGTAAACTTTTAACCCCTCCATCCACCCTGAACCCGTTGTCCTCTCAATGACCTGCTCTAGCTTCTGGGATGGGGCTAAATGTCCACTTGCATTTATATAGCGCCTCTCACAATCTCAGGACTTCCCAAAGTTATTCACGCATAGCCACTGGTGTAGTGCTGGGAGAATATGGCCATGGTGTTGCGCACAGCACGATCCCACGAACTGTGTGTTTTTCGATGTTGGTCGAAGGTGTTGGCAGCTTGCCCTGTAGTTGTAGATGGATTCTCCCAGGACCAGTTTCCAGAGACCCTGAGGTTTCATAGTCCTGTAACATTTCCAACTTCCAGATGTGTATTTGATTCCATTTTGAAAGTACAGATCTTCCCACTAGCGCAAAACACATTTTGCCCATACGTAATCGACCTGGAGAAGATGATGGCAAGTTGCCTTCTTGAACTACTGTACCCCATGTGGTGTAGGTACACTCACAGCACCCTCTCTGGTGGCGGTTTAGGAGGCAGGTACCGCCGCCGTAGTCCCAGATGACCATAGGTTGCTTTCCCTTTCGAGGGGAAGAGTGATTTAACCTGAGGGTCACCACACCTCAGGCGAGGGGCAATGCTGAGAAGGTGGTGGCCTTCATGAATAACCTCAGCTGGTACGGGAATTGAACCCACGCTGCTGGCGTCACTCTGCATCATGAACCAGCTGTCTAGCCAACTGAGCTAAACCTGCTGAGCTAAACTAAGTGACTTGCGAGGTCACTTCAGAGGAGGTAACGGCATTTCTGTGGATCTGGAGTCACATGTAGGCCAGACCAGGTAAGGATAGCAGATTTCCTTCCCTAAAGGATGTTTGTGAACCAGATGGATTTTTCTGACAGTTAAGTAGTTTCCTGATCACTGTTAATGAGATTACCTTTCTTTCATTCTATATTTATTAGTCAATTACAGTTAAATTCCCCAAGGTGCCCTGGGGGGATTCTGTGGGGCTGAAGATTGTATTGCCCACTGGTGGGAGAAACAATGGACGACCTGGGTCAGTTCCGTGAAGGAGGCCAGGCGAATCGAGTGCCGCTTCAGGCACCTAAGCGGCCATTGCCGGGTCTTTCCTGCGATTGAGGTCCCCGGACGCGGAAGACCCACCTGCCAAGGGCTGCCAGCCAATCAGCTCCTCATCGCCACCGGTGCCAGTGGGAGAGGTGACAGCTGGGGGTAATGCACCTACAGAGACCTGGGTTCATGGTGGGACCCCAGGCAAAGGTGAGTGAGGGCGGGATGGGAGGTTGCAGGGTTGGCAACTCTCAGGAGGTGGGTCGTTGGGGTCGGGGGCAGGGGGTGCACGAGGGGGGAGTAGGGTGGTCATAGATGAGGGCAAGAGGGAGGGGGTTTTCAGTGGTGCCAGCATTTTCCAGTACTGAGTCGTTCACTTGGGTACATGGTGTCTGATAATGAGGGACCAGATCGCCACCCTCCGCGTATCCCCCCCAAAAGACCACGGACTAACAGGTTTAGTGGAGTGGTCTTCCAAGGGTATGGGAAAGGCATGCGGCTTCCATGTCATCATTGAGCACCCACTAAATCGCTGTGGGCTCAGGGATAATAAATGAGCCTAATTCACATCCCACCGCCGAGGCCAAGGATCCCGTAACAGCCCCTTTCTATGCTCCCACTTAATCGGGGGGTTTGTCCACTGCTAAGAGACTGACACGGGACTTCTCCCATGGCCTGGATACCATGTATTCCACCACCATGGGCTAGATTAACTCCCCCTCCGCCCCCCCCCCCCCCCCCCTCTGCCAGCCAGTCTGTCCGGCATAGCCTCGGCCTTCGGATTATCAGCCAGCAAAATGACCATTTTGCGACCATCCCAGGAACGTGGGGTGAGGTTGGAAGAGCTGAGGCAGGTTCTCTGGGACCTAACGCACAATGAAAACACCACAACGTCTCGAAAATGCCGATGAGCTTCCGTGAGTTCCAAGCGCAGGACAGACATTGACCTTTGGTGAAACTGAAATAATTTTGGGCTATTATCCTCTGGGAGGAAATGCTGACCTTTACCCTTCATCTACTTGGCAACCACCTATCTGCAAACAGGAAGTAAATTCTCCACTTACCCCCAACAACAAAGGAATTATTTTGCTAACATTTCATTGCAACTACTGCAATTTTCTTTGTAATAAAATGTTCCAAGGACACCTCACAGGAGTATTGCAGGTGCAGTAATGGAAGTAAAATTCACACCAGACTACTTCAGGAGCTATCAGGACATCTGGTCAAACAGGTAGGTTTTAAGGACCATCTCAAAGCGGGAGGAATCAGGGGAGTGGTTTAGGGAGGGAATTCCCGAGTTTGGGACCAGACAGCTGACGGCATGACCGGCAAAGGTGGAGCGATTAAAACGGGGGAAATTCACGCTGCCGGAATTGGGCGATCGCAGGGATCTCAGTGTGTCGTCGGTCCGGTGGAGATTACAGGGATACGGAGGAGTTGGGGGAATCAGGGAGGGACTTGAAAACAAGGATGAGGATTTTAAAATCGAAGCTTTGTTTAAGTGGGAGCCAAAGGTCGACGAGACGATGGGGTCAGAGGGAAATGGGACTTTGCACCAGTTGGGACAAGGGCGGCAGAATTTGGATGAGCTGGGATTTAGGGGGGTCGCATGTGGGAGAATTCTGCATTCTGGAATAGTTAAGTGTAGAGGAGACTAAGGCCTGGATCATGGTTTCAGCTGCAAATTATAGAATCATATGCCGTTCGGCCCATCGAATGTGCACCGATCCTCTGAAAGAGCACTGTCACATCCCGCATGAGACCTGCGCGATGGGAATGATTGTCTTCCATGTGGTTCTCGCGGAGTACGGGCTCCCCCGCTGAGTGGCAGAGAACTCCATGCTATGTGTAAAAGATCGGGCAATAATGCACCAACCATGGACAGACTTGGTAGGGATCTACCGGGAGTTGTTGTTAGCTTCCGACTGCTGTGGAGTAAAGATTCAAGAGTTCTCCTTTTCACAAACACCTTTATTTTCCTTGAACACACACTGTACAAAGCTCTAGCATCACATCACATGCTAACAAGGGCCACCTGCAGCCGCTTTACATATCAGCGTCAATTATTGGATATGTAACATCAATGAGACATCTAATTGGAATGTCTCCCCTTCCTTGGAGAAAAAAAATAATTTGGTGAAAACAAAATTAGAAACGCAAAACACACGCAGTTTCCCCCCTTCTTTTTTTTTTCCATTTTTGGAAAGGAAAAGAAAACAGTCACAGAAACAGGCGCCCTTCAGTAATAATATCCAACAGTTTCTGTGAACTAGCCCCACTTTTCGTAAAAAGTCGGACAATTGCTACTGTCGACCCATTTAATACTTTGCTATCTCCCCTCTGTCCAACACCTGCGTCAAACTTGCGATGTCTATCCTTAACCTATTCTAATTCACACTTTTTGTAGAGCACACATTTTTCCACAGGGATTTATTGTCAATGTGATACTCAATGGGTATGTTACCCAAATCCCCTAATCCCAAAATGTCTGTCAATATCTGAGATATATAAAAGGCCATATCCACCGCCTCTACAACGCTTAATGTTTCAGCGGCCAAAGTGCTTTTGACCACTCTCGTTATTTTCTTTGTTTCCCACACAAGAGGGCAACATTTACCATTGTTCCCCGAAAGGAAAATTATAAAACCTCCTGCACTTGAAACCCCAACACATAAATTTACATAGGACGCATCCCTATAAACTATGAGTTTCAAGTGCCTAAGATCACCTAAAACTGCAAACCTCAAAACACACTCCTGCATTTTTAGTTTGACCAATGCTTTATTTGCTCTCATTATGTCTTCCACTTGAGGATCATTCACTTTTGTACTCAACTCTAAGACATCAAAACTAACGTCTGGTCTAGTCTGTCTACCTAACCAATTCAGTTGCCCAATTAAACTTCGCAGTTGCTCTTTTTCCATCTTTGAAACCATTACACCTTTTTGTGAAACCCGGCCACGACTAATTACTATTGGGCTGATGCTCTCCAAATAAGATTGTTGACGTAAAGTTGCCCCTAACTTAGTCTGTCCGATTTCCAGTCCAATATATTTGAATGCACCGGAAGCCTGACTTCCAACCCTGAATTCTTTCCTCAACCCAAAGATTACAATAGCTTTGAAATCACTAGTCCCACTCCGCAAATAATCATCGACATGCACCATGAAGATGCCAGAAAGATTTCCTTTATAGTGCCAGTAAAGCATTGCCGGATCCGCTTTCAACTGGCAACAGCCTTACTTTAACAAAACTGACCTGACCGAAAAATACCAGACTCTAGACGCAACATTTAATCCATGTACACATTTGTTCAACTTCCAGAGTACCCCTTCTGTGTTAGCTGCTTCTTTAGGAGGACGGAGAAAAATGTCTCTCTGGAGCTGATGCCCCTGCAAAAAGGCAGCTTTTATATCTATAGATTTGCATTCCCATGCCTTTGTGGCTAAGGGAACCAAGAAGATCTTTAAAATAACCTTTCCTGCCATAGGTGAATCTACCCTTAAATCCTGATCGTCTAAGTTTTCTTCAAATCCCCTTGCCATAAGCCTGGCCTTTGCCTTATAAGTTCCACCCGGAAGAACCTTTTCCATGCAAATCCATCTGTGGGATAGAGCTCTTTGTCCCCTATCCGGTACTTCCGTGTATACCCCAAATTCACTCCAACTATGCAGTTCTTGTTGTTTGGCATCTTTGCTAACTTTTTCATTTAATTTTTTGGAAGCCACCAAAATCTCACGAGCATGTGGGCTTCTACTCCTAGTAGCATTCGTAGTTTTACCCATGTTCCGAGACCTTGACAAACTATGTCCCCTATCCCACCTGGTATCTCGTTCTGTACTGCTACTGCTTGATCTTTCCCTTCTGCTGTGGGATGTCCTTTCAATAGTTCACGACCTTTTCCTGCGAACCTGTTCACTATCCAATGTACTATCTGAACTGGCACTGCGTTTCTGTGCCCTCCATTTTTGAACTTTGTTTTCCCAATCCATGGTCTTGACACCCTCTCCTGAATACTGTACATTCAACCAGTGTTTATACTTTCCAGTGGCCGTCCCTGCTCTACTAATAACAATTGCATCTTTCCATTGACTAGGCCCGTCAGGCAAGTATGTCACTTTTGTACCAACTTTTGGCAGTTGTCCTTTCGGAAAAATGGCCTATTCTAACTCATCAGAAGTGTTGTGTTCCTCTACAGAAATCCTGTCTTTCTCAGTTAACTGATCCTCATAGTTCTGTAACACATGTGTACCAGATGACCCTGGTTCCTCATCGTGTCTATCTGCTCTGTTTAAATTTGAAAATTTGTAATCTGTATCCATTATCCTTGATGAATGTACCCTAATAGTCTGATTGCCATGTTGCAAAACAATTGTTTTGACATCTATGCCTATAATCTTCCCTGGGCCTTTCCATTCATTACAATTGTTTCTCTTATAGTATACTATGTTTCCTGCTGAAAAACGGTATTTGATGGTCGCACATTATGCCTTAAAGCTCTGCAAATTCTTTCAGAGACTTCTGCTTCAAAAAAAGCTTTTCTACTGCTTTGTAATGCATTTAAATGCTCAGCAAAGGCAGAGCTAATTGTAGTCCCTTCCCTAGCTGGAGGCTGGTCATCCAAAATGGACGGAATTTTAGGATTTCTACCAAACATATAGGGACTATTGCCCCCAACCATCTGCAATGAATTATTTGCATGTACCGCCCATGCAATAACATGCAATTTGGTCTATCTGGCAAAGGTTTCTGGAGCATGTTATCTATTACAGCATGGTTTCGCTCACACACACCATTGCTAAATGGGCTTTCCGCAGCTGTATTCATAACTGATATTCACGTTTTCATATCCCTAAACTCATCATTAGCAAATTCTCCCCCATTGGCTGTAAGGAATTTTGCCGGTGGGCCCATTCCTGTCCCTATCCATTTTTCCACGATTTGTTCCAGAATTACTCTCTTTTCTTACCTTCGTACAATCGTTGATTGACTAAATCTAGTTGCTAAATCTACAAAATGCAAAATAAATATATTGTTGGCTTTATCCCAGATCTTAAGGTCCATGGCCACAATGTCGTTAAAATCCATTGCCAAAGGTAGGGTTACTATCGGTTGGTGGTGTCCTTCTGTACTTCCTACAAACCTCACAGCGATCTGGTCCATCAGTTTAGTATAGTCTTCATCCCTTACCCCTGCACCCTTTAATACATTTTTCAGCCTCCAAGGAGACGATGCGCAAATTGCTGATGCAGTTTTAATACAACAAGCTTTTTATCAGCTAAAGTCTCATTTTCAACGGCCATTAACACATCCTTAACAACTGCACCCGAAATATTATTTGTCAGCAATGGAATACAATAGTGTCCCGACTGTGTAAATTGTAAGTCCACCGTCTTTCCAAAAACTGTTGCCTTATCCTGTTCCATATCCAGTTTCATGTGTGCTTTCTTCATCGACGGTCTGCTCAGAAGCAAAGGTATCTCACTTGATAAAACATCCGTGCTAATGAAATGATTCACTCCGGCAATATTGCAAGGGGTCACCACTCTTTTCAGCGACTTCAGAGTATTATCATCCCCAAACCTGAAACTTGTGGAACCTTCAAATTCCTTAACCTTGTTACGATTTTCAGCATTCAAAGAGTCCAGGTAACATTTTAACCAGTCAACTCCACACACAGTAGATGTGCAGCCACTGTCCAATACAGCACAATCGAAGGATTCTGCAACCAACACTCTCATTACTGGAGTAAAACTGCTCATTAATAGGACAATGCCTTCTTTCTGTTCACTATCTTTTTCCTCTTCCGACTCTTCCGTATCATGTGTCGCTTCAAACACTCTATTATAACATTTTGGACAGTTGAAAGCATAATGGCATTGAGAGTCACATCGAAAACATCGATTTATCATACCGCAGGCATTTCTGGGGTTCATTTTCCTGTTCCATTCTCCATGTCTCACCTCCTATTATAGGTTTTAAATGGGTTTCTGTCCTCATAATTTCCAGGTCCCGATATCTTTCCATACTCTCGAAACCTGTTTGTAGCTGTACGGTTTCGCCATCCTGTCAGTAGTGTATCCTCCATAGTCTGCTTTATTGCTGACTGACCCATTTTTGTTACAAGAGCCATAGGAATTGAATGTTTCCCCAGAAACATCTTTAAGGCTTCTATCATCTGATCGAATAAGGTATCATTATCTGCAAACTTAACTCCTGTCAAAACTAGGAGCCTATCCATGTTGGTCACTCTCGCACAGTCCAGTAACTTAAATGTCAACACGGACTGTGGAAATTCCAGGTTGTGTTTCTGCAGCCTTTTGTATAGTCTGCTAAATTCCATTTTATTGTCCTCAATAGAGATATCTTCTGTTTTCCAGAATCTATCAAATTCTGACCAGGCTTCATACGCACTTCACAAGTCATCCTTTTTTTTTACAAATATTTTATTGAAAAATTTTTGGTCAACCAACACAGTACATTGTGCATCCTTTACACAACATTATAACAATACAGATAATAATGACCTTTTTTATTTAAACAAACAAAAAAAAAAAAAACAACAACAAATAAATAAATATTAAATAACAAAAATAAAAACTAGCCCTAATTGGCAACTGCCTTGTCTCAGGCCATACCCCCCCCCCCCCCACCCCCCCCCCCCCCAAGTCCTGGGCTGCTGCTGCTGCCTTCTTTTTTCCCCCATCTATCTTTCCGCAAGATATTCGACGAACGGTTGCCACCGCCTGGTGAATCCTTGAGCCGACCCCCTTAGGACGAACTTAATCCGCTCTAACTTTATGAACCCCGCCATATCATTTATCCAGGTCTCCACCCCCGGGGGCTTGGCTTCTTTCCACATTAGCAATATCCTGCGCCGGGCTACTAGGGACGCAAAGGCCAAAACATCGGCCTCTCTCGCCTCCTGCACTCCCGGCTCTTGTGCAACCCCAAATATAGCCAACCCCCAGCTTGGTTCGACCCGGACTCCTACTACTTTCGAAAGCACCTTTGTCACCCCCATCCAAAACCCCTGTAGTGCCGGGCATGACCAAAACATATGGGTATGATTCGCTGGGCTTCTCGAGCACCTCGCACACCTATCCTCCACCCCCAAAAAATTTACTGAGCCGTGTTCCAGTCATATGTGCCCTGTGTAATACCTTAAACTGAATCAGGCTTAGCCTGGCGCACGAGGACGACGAGTTTACCCTGTTTAGGGCATCTGCCCACATCCCCTCCTCAATCTCCTCCCCTAGCCCTTCTTCCCATTTCCCTTTTAGTTCGTCCACCATAGTCTCCCCTTCGTCTCTCATTTCCCTATATATATCCGACACCTTACCGTCCCCCACCCATTTCTTTGAGATGACTCTGTCCTGCACCTCTTGTGTCGGGAGCTCACAAGTCATCCTTTTGAGAAATCTTATCCATAAAATGCAATAGAATCTCCAGACCTTCTTCTGAGTCTAATTCTTCCAATTCCAGCTCAGAAAACACTTTGTTTCGGATTTTACTGCCATATGGTAGAGAAAGAGCCAATGCCATACCTTGTTTCCTCTTTCCCAAGCCAGTTACCTTAGTCCACATAACTACTGCACTTCTCCATTGGTCGTACGATCCCCTTTCAGAAAATAATGGCGGATAGTCGGATCCGGACATCTTTATTCTAGGTTCAGCCATATATATATATTTTTTTTTCCCCCTTCTCACTCACTCCTTGGTTGATGCTGCAGAACTTTTATTTTTCTTCTGGAAAAGTTGTATCTTTCAAACCTTTACATTTGCACAGGAACCATCCTCTGCCACCACTGTTAGCTTCCGGCTACTGTTGAGTAAAGATTCAAGAGTTCTGCTCCTTTTCTCAAACACCTTTATTTTCCTTGAACACACACTGTACAAAACTCTCTCACCACACCACATGCTGACAAGGCCCACCTGCATAATCAGTGTCAATCATTGGATACTTAACATCAATGAGACATCTAATTGGGATGTCTCATAACCCATTCCTTAACAGTTGTATTTAACGTAATTGTAAATAAACCAAAGTTCTTCTTTTCACTCAGTGTGGACTCCCCGTGTGCTTATGTAAACACCTTAACCGTGCCCACTGCCCCACAACCTCCCAACCCCACCTAATCTTTGGATACTATGGCTCAATTTAGCATGGCCAATCCACCGAACCTGCAAATGTTTGGACTGAGATAGGAGCAAAGTTGGAAAAGAAACCCCACATTTGCAGCAATTTGAGTCAATTCATTCTGTTGATGAAACATTTTATCAGTCTTGGCTGGCAGCTACTATGCAGGGCGGTACGGTAGCACAGTGGTTAGCCCTGTTGCTTCACAGCGCCAGGGTCCCAGGTTCGATTCCCGGCTTGGGTCACTTTCTGTGCGGAGTCTGCAAGTTTTCCCTGTGTCCTCGTGGGTTTCCTCCGGGTGCTCCAGTTTCCTCCCACAAGTCCCGAAAGACGTGCTGTTAGGTAATTTGGACATTCTGAATTCTCCCTCAGTGTACCAGGTGCCGGAATGTGGTGACTAATGTTCCTTTAGGGAAGGAAATCGGCCGTCCTTACCCGGTCTGGCCTACATTTAACTCCAGACCCACAGCAAAGTGGTTGCCTTCTGAATTGGCCAAGCAAGATGCTCAGTCCAAGGGCAATTAGGGATGGGCAACAAGTGCTGACCCAGCGGCTCCCAGATCCCATGAAGGAACAATAACATTTCATGCTGATTCTTCATTCTTTGTGGTCTAAACCCTTCCCTTGCTCTGTGTTATTTCGTTAATATGTGTTATTTCGCCAGAGATTGCCAAGCATGGGGAACTCACAATCACAAGGTGTAGTCATGCCAATAACAAGCAGTCCATCAAAAGGAAAAATATTTAAGTGCACGAGGAAGAAGGTTACAGAGGCGGATCGATAAATTATTGGTTTATTGAAAAATCAAATGGCAGAAGGTGCAAATAAAACAAGTAATCAGAATTCGTAACATAGTTGTGGGCAATTATTAAGATGAGAGTGACTGCCCTTGGCACCAAGGCTGCATTTGACCGAGTATGGCATCACGGACCTCTTGCAAAATTGGAGCCGATGGGAATCAGGAGGAAAACTCTACGATGGCTGGAGTCACACCCGGCACAATGGAAAATTGTCTGCTTGATGAAGGTCAGTCATCTCAGCTCCAGGACATCACTGCACGAATTCCTCAAGGTAGTGTCCTAGGCCCAACCATCTTCAGCTGCTTCATCTATGATCTGTGGATATGGACTCCAATGTCCCATTAATCATCAGTGCTTCCAGGGTCCTATCATTCATAGTCTAATCCTTTGCATTATTAGACCTCTCCAAGTGTAATCCCTCATACTTTTCCGTGTTGAATTCCATTTAATAATAATAATAATAATCATAATAATCTTTATTATTGTCACAAGTAGGCTTACATTAACACTGCAATGAAGTTACTGTGTCTGTGTGGGTTTCCTCCGGGTGCTCCGGTTTCCTCCCACAAGTCCCGAAAGACGTGCTTGTTCGGTGAATTGAACATTCTGAATTCTCCCTCCGTGTACCCGATCAGGCGCCGGAGTGTGGCGACCAGGGGCTTTTCACAGTAACTTCATTGCAGTGTTAATGTAAGCCTACTTGTGACAATAATAAATATTATTATTTACCACTGCACTGCCTACCTGACCAGTTAATTGGTCTCCTCCTGCAGTCCACAACTATCTTCCTGACTATTTACCGCAATCCCAATTTTTGTGTCATCCAGAAACTTCTTGATCATACCTCCTACATTTAAACCCAAATCATTATTAATGGACACCACAAATAGCAAGGGGCCCAGCACCCTGATCCCTGCGGTACTCCACTGGTAACAGATTCCCAATCACGGAAACATCTGTCTACCAAGTGTTTTTCAAACTTTTTTGCTTGGGATGGACCCATTTTTGCCAACCAGCCATCCTTCGCCACCCACGCCAGCCGACCTCCACGACCCACGTCACCCGAACTTTACGACCCACCATTTTCACTTACCTTTAACGTGACAGGTGAGCCTGCTTGGTCCTCGCGATCTCACTTGCTTTGTTATTCACTGTTACCTTTCTGCTGAGGACTTCAGCTGATGATTTAAGCTCTCACTGCATCCGTTGGATTAAATACACATTTCTATTGTCTGGAACTTCTAATCAAATCCCTTTGAATCTTCTCTGCTCCAGATAAGAAAAATTGCCAATGTTACCAGAACCAAAGATGTGCTGATTAGGTGGGTTGGCCGTGCTAAATTCCCCCTTAACGTCCAGGTTACGTTACAGGGATAGGGTGGTGGAGTGGGCCTGGGTGGGGTGGGGGGAGTGGGCCTGGGTGGGGTGGGGGAGTGGGCCTGGGTGGGGTGCTCTTTCAGAGGGTCAGTGCAGGTTCGATGGACCGAATGGCCTCCTTCTGCACTGTAGGGATTCTATGATTCTATAACCTCCCCCCGCCTTTTTATTTAAAAAAGAAAATGATAACTCGAACCCTTGCTTGCTGGAGTGACTTTAACCCATCTGTTCCCCCTATCTCTGATGTCCTCACTGCACCTAAGCGGACAGGTGTCATTGGAACAGGGGATGTGGGTGGGTGGCGGGGGTGGTGAATGAGCTTTACAAAGAATGGCAAGGGTCAAAACTCATCTAACTTTCGATTTCCGACCGCAAGTGAAGACGAACCATTCTGCCCGCTGGGTGGGTGGATTTTAAGATTTGGTACATCCCAATCTGAGTCCCTCCTATTCCCCCTGGGGCCTGTGCATGGTATGCACCCAGTATGTGACATGTTTAAAGTGTTTACATACACCTATCGATCTGGGACGCCTTTTCTTGAGCAGGGAGAGATGCCCCTTTCGTGGGTCTTTCCCAGGTTGTTGCTGATCGGGGATTCCCTCCCTGGCGCGGTGACGTCAGCCGCACTGTAACAATTTGCCGTGTTGCCAGTTTCTCTTGTCACTTTCAGCCATGGCGGCTCCCAGGTCAGACACCAAGTGGAGGAGACACATCATTCGCCAGCTCCAACACCGCGATCGGCACCAGAAACTGCACTTCGAGGCTCTCATCCTCTCCTGTGAGCAGACCTTTAGTCTTGTCCAGCTGGACCCTCAAAGCTTCCTTCATTTAAGGTGCAACCGACACCCTGGCAGCTTCGGTGGCGATGTTAACGCCAGCCTGGGGATGTATTTGCGATTGTTAAAGTGCTTTATTTTAATCTCAGGCTGCTGGCCCCAGAATCTCTTCCCCTCCCCCCCCCCCCAAAAATTCTTTGTGGTCCGGCCAGAAGGCGTGGTTGCTAAACAATGCCAAGCAACTCCTTTGATTCCTCATCATGTTTGTTGCTCTCAAGTCTCAATGTTGGTGGTTGGCAGGGTTGTTTTTCTCTCTCTCTCGCGTCGGGCTGTGGCCTGGGCCAGGGCCAGCATTGCTTGTCCCTCCCTATTTGCCCGTGAGAAGAGCCGGGGGGGGGGGGGGGGGGCGGGGAGCTGCCTTCTTGAACCTCTGCAATCCATCTGGATTTGGGAACCCTCGGAGGGAGGGATTTTCAGGATTTTGACCCAGCCAAGGGGAGGGAGCTGGTGAGATGGTCTCCCTATAAAATCAGAAAACGCTGGGGAAACCTCAGCCCATGCGGGATTCTCCGTCAGCGGGGATCCTCCACTTCGCCAAAAGCGCACTTTCACCCGCGGGTTTTCCGACGGCGTGGGAGCGCCGCGTCGCAAACTGGGACGGAGAATCCCGCCCAGCACCTCTGGCAGCAGCGGCGACGAGGGAAACACAAGAGTTAACATTTCGAGCCTAATTTGTCCCCTCCAGGATATTGAACTCAAAAACGTCAACTCTGTTTCTCTCTCCACAGAAGCTGTCAGACCTGCTGAGTTTCTTTCCCAGCGTTTTCTGTTTTTATTTACGATCTCTAGCACCCGCAGTATTTTTCTGCGATTTTAGTGACGCATACTAAAGGGGCTGTTTAGCACAGCGCTAAATCGCTGGCTTTGAAAGCAGACCAAGGCAGGCCAGCAGCACGATTCGATTCCCGTACCAGCCTCCCCGAACAGGCGCCGGAATGTGGCGACTAGGGGCTTTTCACAGTAACTTCATTTGAAGCCTACTTGTGACAATAAGCGATTTTCATTTCATTTTCATTTCATACTCCCCCTGTCTCGTCTGCTGTGTCTCAGTGAGTGACAGTCTGAATCTCAAAATATTTATCCCCCAAACAACATCCCAAACCAGATTTTCTGGTCACCATTGCATTAGCTGTTTAGCACAGGGCTAAATCGCTGGCTTTGAAAACAGACCAAGGCAGGCCAGCAGCACGGTTCAATTCCCGTACCAGCCTCCCCGAACAGGCGCCGGAATGTGGCGACTAGGGGCTTTTCACAGTAACTTCATTTGAAGCCTACTTGTGACAATAAACGATTTTCATTTCATTTTCAGTAAATGGGAGCTTCCTGTGTGAAAATTGGCTGTCATATTAGAAAGTATTGTTCTTTGTTCTTTAGGGTTTTGGCCAAGGGTGGTATCATGACCAGGACAGGCTTGGAGGGCCGAAGAACCTAATCCTGTGCTGTATTGTTCTTTGTTAGTGGCACTTCATTGCCTGTAAAGTGCTGTTCTCAGGATGTGAAAGGCGCTATAGAAATGCAAGTCTTCCTATGGCTTCCCAAAGCACAAAAAATGATTCTGAGCAATGGGCCATTTTATACTGCACAGTCTGCAGCAAGGCAAAAGTTTGTGTTTGGCTTGGACGAGCAATGTTATTGAAAATTGGGCAGTACTAAACCTCAGGGCTGCTTCCAGAACCAGGCTGGGCCAGGGTTTTATGAGCCACAGGCCTCTATCTGTGATCATCCACACAGGAAGCTCCCGACCTTGGTCACAATGCTGTGATTGGCGGCAATGCATTTCTGTGAATGTCGAGCTGTCTGAAACGTTTCCGAACCCACATGTCCAATTGTTGTTGCAAGGAGCGTTGGTTTTATTTTCTGCACCGAGGATTTGTCGGTTACATTGGCTCACCGGGACGATTTGAACGAGATAGAGGTTGCCCGGAGCAACATTCCTGCTTTTGGTTTGGGGGTGGGAAGATTGGAACCTGTCAGAGTAAGCAGGTATGTCCCATCATTCACTTCAGGCAGATTCGAGGTCAAACAGTTTTCACGTGATTTTTAAAAGTGAAATGAGGGTATCACTGGCAAGGCTGGAATTTAATGTCCATTTCCAGTTGCGCCAGCAGGTGATGGTTGGCCCTCCATTTGAGCCATTAAGATCAGATTGGATTTGGCAAGAGTGGACTGGGAGCAGACACCTTTAGGTAAATCTGTGACAGGGCAGTGGGACGCATTTAAGATGGTAATAGGGAGAGTACAGGGCCATAAGACATAGGAGCGGAAGTAAGGCCATTCGGCCCATCGAGTCCTCTCCACCATTCAATCATGGCTGATTTCAACTCCATTTACCCGCTCTCTCTCCATAGCCCTTAATTCCTCGAGAAATCAAGAATTTATCAACTTCTGTCTTAAAGACGCTCAACGTCCCGGCCTCCACCGCCCTCTGTGGCAATGAATTCCACAGACCCACCACTCTCTGGCTGAAGAAATTTCTCCTCATCTCTGTTCTAAACTGACTCCCTTTTATTCTAAGGCTGTGCCCCTGGGACCTAGTCTCCCCTGCTAATGGAAACAACTTCCCTACGTCCACCCTATCTAAGCCATACATTATCTTGTAAGTTTCTATTAGATCTCCCCTCAACTTCCTAAACTCCAATGAATATAATCCCAGGATCCTCAGACGTTCATCATATGTTAGGCCTACCATTCCTGGGATCATCCGTGTGAATCTCCGCTGGACCCGCTCCAGAGCCAGTATGTCCTTCCTGAGATGTGGGGCCCAAAATTGCTCACAGTATTCTAAATGGGGCCTAACTAAAGCTTTATAAAGCTTCAGAAGTACATCCCTGCTTTTATATTCCAAGCCTCTTGAGATAAATGACAACATTGCATTTGCTTTCTTAATTACGGACTCAACCTGCAAGTTTACCTTTAGAGAATCCTGGACTAGGACTCCCACGTCCCTTTGCACTTCAGCATTATGAATTTTGTCACCGTTTAGAAAATAGTCATAAGAACATAAGAATTAGGAACAGGAGTAGCCCCTCGAGCCTGCTCTGCCATTTAATGAGATCATGGCTGATCTTTGTGGACTCAGCTCCACTCTCCGGCCTGTACACCATATCCCCGAATCCCTTCATTCTTTAGAAAGGTATCTATCTTTTTCTTAAAAACGTTTAAAGAAGGAGCCTCAACTGCTTCACTGGGCAAGGAATTCTAGAGATTCACAACCCTTTGGGTGAAGAAGTTCCTCCTAAACTCGGTCCTAAATCTACTTCCCCTTATTTTGAGGCTATGCCCCCTAGTTCTGCTTTCACCCGCCAGTGGAAACAACCTGCCCGCATCTATCCTATCTATTCCCTTCATAATTTTATATGTTTCAATAAGATCCCCCCTCATCCTTCTAAATTCCAACGAGTACTGTCCCAGTCTACTCAACCTCTCCTCGTAATCCAACCCCTTCAGCTCTGGGATTAACCTCGTGAATCTCCTCTGCACTCCCTCCAGTGCCAATATGTCCTTTCTCAGGTAAGGAGACCAAAACTGAACACAATATTCCAGGTGTGGCCTCACTAACACCCTATACAATTGCAGCATAACTCATGCCATGCCTCTATTCTTTTTTCCAAAGTGCAAGACCTCGCACTTGCCCACGTTGAATTTCATCAGCCATTTCTTGGACCACTCTCCTAAACTGTCTCAATCTTTCTGCAGCCAACATGTTCCAATGAGGAGAATGAGTGGAGCCAACAAATCCAGTGAACCCAGTTAGTCCAGTATATCGAGCGACCTACAACATTGGATAAGGAAAAAAAGGGAGGTTTATGGCAGATATCGAGGGCTCAGAACAGCAGAAGCCATAGAGGTGTATAGAATGTGGAAGAGGGAACTTAAAAAGGAAACCAGGAGAGCAAAAAGGGACATGAAGGGATACTGGCAGGTAAAATAAAGGAAAAGTTTTACAAGTACATTAAGGGTATAGGATACCGAGGGAAAGAGTAGGACCCATTCAGGACCACAATGGCAATGTGTGTGTGGAGCCGGAGGATGTAGGTAGGGCTCTAAATGAATACTTTGTGTCGGTATTCACTCGTGAGAGGTACAGTGTGGGTGTAGAAATCAGGGAGATGGACTGGAATAAAATTAAAGAGATTAACAGACAGAGAGGAGGATCTGAGTGGTCTGGTAGGCTTAAAAGTAGACAAATCTCCAGGGCCAGATGAAATGTACCCCAGGTCGTTGAGTGAGGAGGAAATAATTTTTATTCCTCTCTGGCCACAGGCGAGGATGGGAGGACTGGAGGGTCGCCAATGTGGTGCCATTATTCAAGAAGGGAGGAACAGCTAAACCAGGAAACTACAGGCCACTCAGTCTAACCACAGTGGTGGGGAAACTATTGGAAGCAGTTTTGAGAGACAGAATCAATCTGCATTTGGAGAGGCCGGGATTAATAAAGGCCAGGCAGCATGGTTTTGTTAAGGGGAGGTCATGTCTGGCCAACTTGATTGAATCTTTCAAAGAGGTGACCAGGTGTGTAGATGAGGGAAATGCATTTGACGTAGTCTACTTGGAACTCAGCAACGATTTCGATAAGGTCCCACATAGGAGACTGATCGCGAAGGTAAGAGCCCGTGGGATCCGAGGAAATTTTGCAAATTGGATCCAGAATTGGCTGAGTGGCAGGAAGCAGAGGGTGATGGTCGAGGGGTGTTTCTCTGACTGAAAGCCTGTGTCTATTGGGGTCCCCGCAGGGATCAGTGTTTGTTTTTTTAAAGTATTTTGTTACAAACATGTATCAAAACGGGTTACAGCAAATAAACACCCCGGGAGACATACTTCCCAACAATCAACTATACAGTCTACAGATTTTTCCCTATTTTCATCTCCCCCCCCCCGCGACGAACGGCTCCTCAATCACGGTCACAAACATCCCCCACCTTTTCTCAAACTCCCCCGCTGAGCCCCTTAACTCATACTTTATCTTCTCTAACCGCAGGAAGTCATACAGGTCACCCAACCATGCTGCTACCCCCGGTGGCGATGCCGACCGCCACTCCAGTAAAATCCGCCGCCATGCAATCAGAGAGGCGAAGGCCACGACATCGGCCTTCCTCCTCTCCATGAGCTCCGGCTTCTCTGAGACCCCAAATATCGCCAACAAAGGGTCCGGGTCCACTCCCTCCTCCACTATCCTGGCTAAGACCACGAACACTCCCGTCCACAATCTTCCCAAGTTTGCGCAACCCCCAAAACATGTGCGCATGATTCGCTGGCCCCCGCCCACACCTCTCACACTCATCTGTTACCCCCTGAAAGAACCCACTCATTCTCGCCCGAGTCATATGCACCCTGTGCACCACCTTAAACTGTATCAGGCTCAGCCTTGCACAGGAGGAGGTCCCGTTTACCCCACGCAGTCCCTCACTCCATACTCCCCAATTGATCTCCCCTCCCAACCCGCTTCCTATTTCTCCTTGATCTTCACCACTCGCTCGCCTCCCTGCTCCCCCAGCCACCTGTATGTATCCCTAATTCTTCCCTCCCCTTCCACATCCGGAAGCAGCAGTCGCTCCAGCAGGGTGTATCCCCGCAACCTAGGGAACCCCTTCCAGACCTTTCGCGCAAAGTCCCTAACCTGCAGACACCTGAACTCACTCCCCCTCGGCAGCGCCACCCTCTCCTTAGCTCCTCCAGACTGGCGAACCCTTCCTCCAAATACAGATCCCTCACCTTGACCAGCCCCACTTCCCTCCACCTCCTGTATACGCTGTCCATTCCCCCCCCCCCCCCAAGCTCAAACTCATGATTCTCGCACAGCGGCGTTAGCGACGCCATCCCTTCCACCCTAAAATGCCTCCTCAACTGATTCCATATCTTCACCATGGACTGCACCACCGGGCTCCCTGAATACCTACTCGGAGCCATTGGCAACGCTGCCGTCACCATAGCCCTCAAACTAGACCCTTTACAATATTCCTCCTCCATCCTAACCCACTCTACCCCTTCTCCTTCCCACCACCGCCACAGCTTGTCCATATTCGCTGCCCAATAATAATGAAGCAAGTTCGGCAACGCCAACACCCCCCTGCTGGCTCTGCCTCTGTAGCAGGGTCCTCCCACCCTCGGCACCTTCCCCACCCTCGGCACCTTCCCCACCCATACAAAGTCCGAGATGATCGTGCCCACTTTCCAAATAAAGACCTTTGGTATGAAGATCGGGAGAGCCTGAAAGATAAACAAGAACCTCGGCGGAATATTAATTTTCATCACTTGGACCCTCCCCGCCAACGTTACATGCAGTGTATCCCACCTCTTAAGATCCTCCCTGGCCTCCTCCACCAACTTCGTTAAATTCCACTTATAGAGCCCCGTCCATTCCCTCGCTCACAGGGATCAGTGTTCGGGCCCGTTACAAATTTATTGGGACATGAATGTAGGATTGATTGATATTTATTGTCACATGTACCGAAGTACAGTGAAAAGTATTTTTCTGTGGCCAAGGGAACGTACACAGTACGTACATAGTAGACACAAGAATAATCGACAGAGTACATCGACAGTGGTGCATCAACAAATAGTGATTGGTTACAGTGCGGAACAAGTACAAAGAAGAGCAGCATAGGGCGTTGTGAATAGTGTTCTTACAGGGAACAGATCAGTCCGAGGAGGAGTCGTTGAGGAGTCCAGTAGCTGCGGGGAAAAAGCTGTTCCTATGTCTGGATGTGCGAGTCTTCAGACTTCTGTACCTTCTGCCTGATGGAATGGTCTGGAAGAAGGCAATGCCTGGGTGGGAGGGGTCTCTGATAATGCTGTCTGCCTTCCTGAGGCGGCGGGAGATGTAGACAGAATCAATGGGAGGATGGCAAGCTTGTGTGATGCGTTGGGCTGAGTTCACCACACTTTGCAGCGATCTTGGGCCGAGCAGTTGCCATACCAAGCTGTAATGCATAGATACATATACACAGATAAATAGAAGATAGGAGAATGAGGAGGCCTTTTGGCCCTTCGAGCCTACTCCGCCATTCATCACGATCATGGCTGATCATCCAACTCAATAGCCTATTCCTGCTTTCTCCCCATAGCCTTTGATCCCATTCTCTCCAAGTGCTATATCCGGCTGCCTCTTGAAGATATTCAAAGTTTTAGCATCAACTACTTACTGTGGTAATGATTTCCACAGGCTCACTACTCTTTGTGTGAAGAAATGTCTCCTTATCTCTGTCCGAAATGGTTTACTCTGAATCCTCAGGCTGTGACCCCTGGTTAGAATCATAGAATCATAGAAGTTTACAGCATGGAAACAGGCCCTTCGGCCCAACCAGTCCATGCCGCCCAGTTTTTTACCATTAAGCTAGTCCCAGTTGCCCGCACTTGGCCCATAACCCTCTATACCCATCTTACCCATGTAACCATCTAAATGCTTTTTGAAAGACACAATTGTACCCGCTTCTACTACTACCTCTGGCAGCCCATTCCAGACACTCACTACCCTCTGAGTGAAGAAATTGCCCCTCTGGGCCCTTCTGAATCTCTCCCCTCTCACCTTAAACCTATGCCCTCTAGTTTTAGACTCCCCTACCTTTGGGAAAAGATGTTGACTATCTACCTTATCTATGCCCCTCATTATTTTATAGACCTCTATAAGATCACCCCTAAGCCTCCTACGCTCCAGGGAAAAAAGTCCCAGTCTATCCAGCCTCTCCTTATAACTCAAACCATCAAGTCCCAGCAACATCCTAGTAAATCTTTTCTGCACTCTTTCTAGTTTAATAATATCCTTTCTATAATAGGGTGACCAGAACTGCACACAGTATTCCAAGTGTGGCCGTACCAATGTCTTGTACAACTTCAACAAGACGTCCCAACTCCTATATTCAATGTTCTGACCAATGAAACCAAGCATGCCGAATGCCTTCTTCACCACCCTGTCCACCTGCGACTCCACCTTCAAGGAGCTATGAACCTGTACTCCTAGATCTCTTTGTTCTATAACTCTCCCCAACGCCATACCATTAACTGAGTAGGTCCTGGCCTGATTCGATCTGCCAAAATGCATCACCTCACATTTATCTAAATTAAACTCCATCTGCCATTCGTCGGCCCACTGGCCTAATTGATCAAGATCCCGTTGCAATCCTAGATAACCTTCTTCACTATCCACTGTGCCACCAATCTTGGTGTCATCTGCAAACTTACTAACCATGCCTCCTAAATTCTCATCCAAATCATTAATATAAATCACAAATAACAGTGGACCCAGCACCGATCCCTGAGGCACACCACTGGTCACAGGCCTCCAGTTTGAAAAACAACCCTCTACAACCACCCTCTGCCTTCTGTCGTCCAGCCAATTTTGAATCCAATTGGCAACCTCACCCTGGATCCCGTGAGCTTTAACCTTCTGCAACAACCTACCATGCGGTACCTTGTCAAAGGCTTTGCTAAAGTCCATGTAGACAACGTCTACTGCACTACCCTCATCTACCTTCTTGGTCACTCCCTCAAAAAACTCAATCAAATTTGTGAGACATGATTTTCCACGCACAAAGCCATGCTGACTGCCCCGAATCAGTCCTTGCCTCTCTAAATGCTTGTAGATCCTGTCTCTCAGAATACCTTCTAGCAACTTACCTACTACAGACGTTAGGCTCACCGGTCTGTAGTTCCCAGGCTTTTCCCTGCTGCCCTTCTTAAACAAGGGCACAACATTCGCCACTCTACAATCTTCAGGCACCTCACCTGTGGCTGCCGATGATTCAAATATCTCGGTTAGGGGACCCGCAATTTCCTCCCTAGCCTCCCACAACATCCTGGGATACATTTCATCAGGTCCCGGGGATTTATCTACCTTGATGCGCTTTAAGACTTCCAGCACCTCCTCCTCTGTAATATGCACACTTCTCAAGACATCACTATTTATTTCCCTTAGTTTCCTAACATCCATGCCTTTCTCCACCGTGAATACCGATGAGAAATATTCATTCAGGATCTCACCCAACTCTTGTGGCTCTGCACATAAATGCCCTTGTTGATCCTTAAGAGGCCCTACTCTGTCCCTAGTTACTCTTTTCCCCTTTATGTATCTGTAGAATCTCTTTGGATTCTCCCTTGCATTATTTGCCAAAGCAATTTCATGTCCCCTTTTTGCCCTCCTGATTTCCCTCTTAACTCTATTTCGACAATCTCTATACTCTTCAAGGGATCTACTTGATCCCAGTTGCTTATGTACGTCATATGCCTCCTTCTTCTTTTTGACCAGAGTCTCAATATCTCGAGTCATCCAGGGTTCCCTACTTCTACCAGCCTTGCCCTTCACTCTAAAGGGAATGTGCTTACCCTGCACCCTGGTTAACACATTTTTAAAAGCCTCCCATTTACCAGCCGTCCCTTTGCCTGCCAACAGTCTCCCCCAATCTACCTCTGCAAGTTCCTGTCTGATACCATCAAAATTGGCCTTGCCCCAATTAAGAATTTTAACTCTTGGGCCAGACCTATCATTCTCCATAGCTATCTTAAAACTAATGGAATTATGGTCACTTGTCCCAAAGTGATCCCTCACTAGCACTTCTATCACTTGCCCTTCCTTATTTCCCAAGACGAGGTCAAGTTTTGCCCCCTCTCTAGTCGGTCCATCCACATACTGAATGAGAAATTCCTCCTGAATACACTCAACAAATTTCCCTCCATCCAAGCCCCTAATGCTATGACTGTCCCAGTCAATGTTGGGAAAGTTAAAGTCCCCTACTACTACCACCCTATTATTCTTGCAGCTATCTGTAATCTCCTTACATATTTGCTCCTCAATTTCCCGCTGACTATTTGGGGGCCTGTAGTACAGTCCTACCAAGGTGATCTCTCCCTTCTTATTTTTCAGTTCCACCCATATAGACTCAGTGGGCGAACCCTCGGATATATCCCCTCTAAGTACTGCCGTGATGTTCTCCCTAATCAAAAACGCCACTCCCCCTCCTCTCTTACCTCCTGTTCTATCCTTTCTATAGCATCTGTAGCCCGGAACATTGAGCTGCCAGTCCTGCCCCTCCCTTAGCCATGTTTCAGTCATAGCTATAATATCCCAGTCCCATGTGCCCGTCCATGCCCTGAGTTCATCCGCTTTGCCCGTCAGGCCCCTTGCATTGAAATAAATGCAGTTTAATGTC
Source organism: Scyliorhinus torazame (assembly GCF_047496885.1). NCBI lineage: Eukaryota > Metazoa > Chordata > Chondrichthyes > Carcharhiniformes > Scyliorhinidae > Scyliorhinus > Scyliorhinus torazame. The sequence goes on along the minus strand of NC_092721.1, from coordinate 202,700,685 downwards.
GACCTTCCTTGCTCTCTGCCCTGCTTTCTCTGGTCATGCTTTACACACTCTCCCTTCCTGCCTTTTGTTTCTGTCCCCACTGACTTCCTACATCGGTTCCCATCCCCCTGGCACATTAGTTTAAACCCTCCCCAACTGCACTAGCAAACACCCCCCCGAGAACATTGGTTCCGGTCCCACCCAGATGCAGACCGTCCGATTTGTACAGGTCCCACCTCCCCCAGAATCGGTCCCAATGTCCCAGGAATTTGAAACCCTCCCTCTTGCACCATCTCTCAAGCCACGTATTCATCCTAGCTATCCTGTCATTCCTACTCTGACTATCACGTGGCACTGGTAGCAATCCTGAGATTACTACCTTTGAGGTCCTACTTTTTAGTTTAACTCCTAACTCCCTAAATTCAGCTTGTAGGACCTCATCCCGTTTTTTACCTATATCGTTGGTGCCTATATGCACCACGACAGCTGGCTGTTCACCCTCCCCCTCCAGAATGCCCTGCAGCCGCTCCGAGACATCCTTGACCCTTGCACCAGGGAGGCAACATACCAACCTGGATTCTCGTTTGCGTCCGCAGAAACGCCTGTCTATTCCCCTTACGATTGAATCCCCTATCACTATAGCTCTGCCACTCTTTTTCCCGCCCTTCTGTGCAGCAGAGCCAGCCACGGTGCCATGAACCTGGCTGCTGCCACCTTCCCCTGGTGAGCCATCTCCCCCAACAGTTTCCAAAACGGTAAATCTGTTTTGGAGGGAGATGACCGCAGGGGATCCCTGCACTGCCTTCCTACTCTTCCTCTGTCTGTTGGTCACCCTTTCCCTATCTGCCTCAGTAATTTTAATCTGCGGTGTGACCAACTCACTGAATGTGCTTTCCACAACTTCCTCAGCATCGCGGATGCTCCAAAGTGAGTCCATCCGCAGCTCCAGAGCCGTCAAGCGGTCTAACAGGAGCTGCAGTTGGACACACTTCTTGCAGATGAAGGAGTCAGGGACACCAGAAGGGTCCCTGACTTGCCACATCTCACAAGAGGAGCATGACACGGGTCTGAGCTCTCCTGCCATGACTTAAACCTGAAGTTAAATTTGAACTACACTACACAGCTAGGAGAAAGTCAAAGAGAGAGAAATCACTTACCAGTTACAAGCCAAACACTTACCTGCTGGCTGTGATGTAGTTGCTCCAGAGACTCCCTCACAGGTCTGCTTCTCTGCACCTCCTTCAGGTGAGCACCAAATTCCCTTAACTAGTTAATTACTTTACTTAATTAACTTGATTTTTTTTTTTTTTTTTTTTTTTTTGTCACTCCCCTCTTACCCTCACTCGGCCTTACCCAAACTCAGATACACTCTGTTTGCCTTCAGCACTCCGTTTCTAAAGGCACTTCAGCCACACCCTTTGTATCCTTCCTGATTTACAGTCAGCCAATAGGCCTGCTCCCAAAACTGATCTCTCTCCCAAACAGCTGACCTGCAAGGTAAGGAAGTGGTTAATCAGTACTTACCTCACCCACAGCGCGCCCTTTTAAACTGTCCCCTCTGCCTCGCAGCTCCCGCGCTTTTTGAAACTCCCGCGCTGTTTCCAAGGTCCTGGCTCCCTCTCTCTCCCGAACAGCTGACCTGCAAGGTAAGGAAGTGGTTATGCAGTACTTACCTCACCCACAGCGCGCCCTTTTAAACTGTCCCCTCTGCCTCGCAGCTCCCGCGCTTTTTGAAACTCCCGCGCTGTTTCCAAGGTCCTGGCTCCCTCTCTCTCCCGAACAGCTGACCTGCAAGGTAAGGAAGTGGTTATGCAGTACTTACCTCACCCACAGCGCGCCCTTTTAAACTGTCCCCTCTGCCTCGCAGCTCCCGCGCTTTTTGAAACTCCCGCGCTGTTTCCAAGGTCCTGGCTCCCTCTCTCTCCCGAACAGCTGACCTGCAAGGTAAGGAAGTGGTTATGCAGTACTTACCTCACCCACAGCGCGCCCCTTTAAACTGTCCCCTCTGCCTCGCAGCTCCCGCGCTTTTTGAAACTCCCGCGCTGTTTCCAAGGTCCTGGCTCCCTCTCTCTCCCGAACAGCTGACCTGCAAGGTAAGGAAGTGGTTAATCAGTACTTACCTCACCCACAGCGCGCCCTTTTAAACTGTCCCCTCTGCCTCGCAGCTCCCGCGCTTTTTGAAACTCCCGCGCTGTTTCCAAGGTCCTGGCTCCCTCTCTCTCCCGAACAGCTGACCTGCAAGGTAAGGAAGTGGTTATGCAGTACTTACCTCACCCACAGCGCGCCCTTTTAAACTGTCCCCTCTGCCTCGCAGCTCCCGCGCTTTTTGAAACTCCCGCGCTGTTTCCAAGGTCCTGGCTCCCTCTCTCTCCCGAACAGCTGACCTGCAAGGTAAGGAAGTGGTTATGCAGTACTTACCTCACCCACAGCGCGCCCTTTTAAACTGTCCCCTCTGCCTCGCAGCTCCCGCGCTTTTTGAAACTCCCGCGCTGTTTCCAAGGTCCTGGCTCCCTCTCTCTCCCGAACAGCTGACCTGCAAGGTAAGGAAGTGGTTATGCAGTGGTTCTGGACACACCCATCATTGGTAACATCTTCCCTGCATCTACCCTGTCTAGCCCTGTTAGAATTTTCTAAGTCTCTATGAGATCCCCCCTCATTCTTCTGAACTCCAGCGAGAACAATCCCAACCTCGTCAATCTCTCCTCGTATGACAGTCCCGCCACCCCTGGAATCCATCTAGTAAACCTTCGCTGCACTCCCTCGAGAGCAAGAACATCCTTCCTCAGAGAAGGAGCCAAAACTGCCCACAATACTCCAGGTGTGGCCTCACCAAGGCCCTGTATAATTGCAGCAACACATCCCTGCTTCTATACTCAAAACCTCTTGCAATGGAGGCCAACATACCTTCTTTACCGCCTGCTGCACCTTGCTTACCTTCAGCGACTGGAGCACAAGGACACCCAAGTCCCGCTGCACACTCCCCTCTCCCAATTTACAACCATTCAGGTAGTAATTTGCCTTCCTGTTTTTGCTTCCAAAGTGAATAACCTCACATTTATCCAAATTATACTGCATCTGCCATTGGTTTGCCCACCCGCCCAACCTGTCCAGATCATGCTGTAGGATACCTGCATCCTCGTCACAATTCACCATCCCACCTAACTTGGTATCATGGGTCACTGTCTGTGCGGAGTCTGCACGTTCTCCCCGTGTCTGCGTGGGTTTCCTCCGGGCGCTCCGGTTTCCTCCCACAGTCCAAAGATGTGCAGATTAGGTGGATTGGCCATGGTAAATTGCCCCTTAATGTCCAAAAAAGGTTAGATGAGGTTACTGAGTTACGGGGATAGGATGGAGGTGTGGGCTTAGATGGGGTGCTCTTTCCATGGGCCTGTGCAGACTCGATGGGCTGAATGGCCTCCTTCTGCACTGTAAATTCTATGAAAACAGTTGCCCTTTCCTCTTACCTTAAATCTATGCCCTCTAGTTTTAGACTCCCCTACCTTTGGTAGGGAGTTTGAATGTGTGTGGAAGGAGGAGCAATCAAGCGGGCTGCTTTGTCCTGGATGGTGTCGAGCTTCTTGAGTGTTGTTGGAGCTGCACTCATCCAGGCAAGTGGAGAGTATTCCATCACACTCCTGACTTGTGCCTTGTAGATGGTGGACAGACTTTGCGGAGTCAGGGGGTGAGTTACTCGCCGCAGGAATCATAACCTTTGACCTGACCTGGTAGCCACAGTATTAATATGACGGTCCAGTTCAGTTTCTGATCAATGGTAACCCCCAGGATGTTGATTGTGGGGGATTCAGCGATGATAATGTCATTGAATGTCAAAGGCGATGGTTAGATCCACTCTTGTAGGAGATGGTCATTGCCTGGCACTTGTGTGGCGCGAATGTAACTTGCCACTTGTCAGCCCGAGCCCGGATATTGTCCAGGGCTTGCTGCATTTGGACAGGGACTGCTTCAGTATCTGAGAATGTTGCCTGGACTGGAGAGTGTTAGCTATGGAGAGAGATGGGCTTCACACACAATGTAAATTCATAGACACCGGCATTGGGTGAAGCATATAGGAGTGTAGTATTAATCAGGTCAGTCCATAAGAGGGTCGTTCAGGAGTCTGGTAACAGCGGGGAAGAAGCTGTTTTTGAGCCTGTTCGTACGTGTTCTCAGACTTTTGTATCTCCTGCCCGATGGAAGAGGTTGGAAGAGTGAGTAAGCCGGGGGGGTCTTTGATTATACTGCCCGCTTTCCCCAGGCAGCAGGAGGTGTAGATGGAGTCTGGATGGGAGGCAGGTTTGTGTGATGGACTGGGCGATGTTCACGACTCTTGAAGTTTCTTGCGGTCTTGGGCCGAGCAGTTGCCACACCAGGCTGTGATGCAGCCAGATAGGATGCTTTCTGTGGTTAAAATTCTGTGTAAAATTTGATAAGAGTCAATGTGGACATGTTGAATTTCCTTAGTTTCCTGAGGATGTAATAATAACCTTTATTCGTGCCACACATAGGCTTACATTAACACTGAAATGAAGTTACTGTGAAAATCCCCTTGTCGCCACACTTCGGCGCCTGTTCGCGTACACAGAGGGAGAATTCAGAATGTCCAATTCACCTAACAACACATCTTTCGGGACTTGTGGGAGGAAACCGGAGCGCCCGGAGGAAACCCACGCCGACACGGGGAGAACGTGCAGACTCCGCACAGACAGTGACCCAAGCCGGGAATTGAACCTGGGACCCTGGCGCTGTGAAGCAACCATGCGAACCACTTTGCCACTGTGTTGGCCATATAGGCGCTGTTGTGCATTCTTGGTGGTAGCGTCGATGTGGGTGGCCCAGGACAGATTTTTGGTGACGTGTACCCCTAGAAATTTGAAGCTGCTAACCATCTCCACCTCGGCCCCGTTGATGCTGACAGGGGTGTGTACGGTACTTTGTTTCCTGAAGTCAATGACCAGCTCTTTAGTTTTGTTGAGGGAGAGATTGTTGTTGTTACACCACTCCACTAGGTTCTCTATCTCTCTCCTGTATTCTGACTCATCATTATTTGAGATTCGACCCACTACCGTCGTGTCATCAGCAAACTTGTAGATGGAGTTGGAGCCAAATCTTGTCATATAGTCATGTGTGTACAGGAAGTAACGTAGGGGACCAGGTATGCAGCCTTGTGAGGCCCGGTATTGAGGACTATTGTGGAGGAGGTGTTGTTGTTCATTCTCACTGACTGTGGTCTATGGGTCAGAAAGTCGAGGAAAGAGGGAGGAGCCAAGTCCTAGGTTTTGGAGCTTTGATATGAGCTTGGCTGGGATTATGGTGTTAAAGGCGGAGCTGTAGTCGGTGAATAGCAGTTTTATGTAGGAGTCCTTGTTGTTGAGCTACTCCAGGGATGAGTGTAGGGCCAGGGAGATGGCGTCTGCTGTGGACCGGTTGTGGCAGTACGCGAATTGCAGTGGGCCAAGGCATTCTGGTAGTATGGAGTTGATGTGTCTCATAAACAACCTCTCGAAGTACTTCATAATAATAGACGTCAGGGCCACCGGTCGGCCGTTGAGGCACGTCGCCTGGTTCTTCTTTGGCACCGGTATGATGGTGGTCTGCTTGAAGCAGGTGGGAACCTCAGAACGGAGTAGGGAGAGGTTGAAGATGTCTGTGAACACACCCGCCAGCTGGTCCGTGCATGACCAGGGACTCCGTCAGGACCTGCCGCTTTCCGAGGGTTCACGTTCAAGAAGGCCGATCTGACTTCGGAGGCTGTGACGGTGGGTGTGGGTGTGTCCGGGGCTGCTGGGGCAGCTGGCAACAGATTGTTGGTTTCCTGCTGAAACTGAGCAGAGAATGCATTGCGTTCATTGGGGAGGGGTGCGCTGCTGCCAGTGATTCGACTCCGCTTCGCTTTGTAGCCCGTTCTGTTGTTTAAGCTTTGCCACAACCAAAGAGAGTCCGTGACGTTGGTCTGTGACCCGAGCTTAGTCTGGGTATTGTCTCTTGGTGTCCCTGTTGGCTTTGCAGAGGTCGTACCTGGATTTCTTGTGCAGGTCAGGGTCGCCTATCTTGAACGGCTCAGATCTGTCCTTCAGTAGGGAGTCAATCTCGCGATTGAGCCATGGTTTCCGGTTGGGGAACGTACGTACTACCTTCTGTGGCACGCAGTCTTCTACACACTTGCTGATGAAGTCTGTGACGGTGGTGGTATATTCGCGTCGGTTGGACACTGAGTTCTTAAATATGGACCAGTCCACTGACTCCGAGCAGTCAATTAGGAGCTCGTCCATTGCCTCAGACCAGCACTGCGTGACTTTCTTAAACGGATTCTCCCGCTTAAGTTTCTGATTGTCTGCTGGGAAAAGGAGCACCATCTTGTGGTGGTGGGGGTGGGGTGGATCGGTAGGCGCCTTGATATTTGTGTAGCAGAGGTGAAGGATGTTGGGGCCCCTGGTGGACAGGAGATGTGCTGGAGGAATTTTGGCAGTCATTTGAGGTTGGCCTGGTTGAACTCCCCGGCCATGATGAACAAGGCCTCCGGTTGTTCTATTTCACTGTTATTTATAGCAGTGTCCAATTCATCAATCGCTTTCTTCACTTCTGCCTGGGGTGGGATGTACACCGCCGTGATGATGACAGACGTGAACTCCCGTGGGAGGTAGAACGGGCGGCACTTCACGGTCAGGTATTCCAGGTCTGGGGAGCAGTAGTTCGCCAGGGTCGTCACATCCAAGCACCAGGAGGAGCTGATGAGGAGGCAAACCCCTCCATCCTTTGCTTTGTCCGATGACGCCGTGCGGTCCATTCGATGTATTGAGAAGACATAGGAGCAGAATTAGGCCACTCGGCCCATCAAGTCTGCTCCGCCATTCAATCATGGCTGATATTTTTCTCATCCCCATTCTCCTGCCTTCTCCCCATAACCCCTGATCCCCTTATTAATCAAGAACCGATCTATCTCTGTCTTAAAGACACTCAGTGAATTGGCCTCCACAGCCTTCTGCAGCAAAGAGTTCCACAGATTCACCACCCTCTGGCTGAAGAAATTCATCCTCATCTCTGTTTTAAAGGATCGTCCCTTTAATCTGAAATGGTGTCCTCTGGTCCTAATTTTTCCTACAAGTGGAAACATCCTCTCCACGTCCACTCTATCCAGGTCTCGCAGTATCCTGTAAGTTTCAATAAGATCCCCTCTCATCCTTCTAAATTCCGAGTACAGACCCAGAGTCCTAAACCGTTCCTCATACGACAAGCTGTTCATTCCAGGGATCATTCTTGTGAACCTCCTCTGGACACTTGCCAAGGCTTCCAAAGCTGTCCGGTTGTATGGCACAGTGCGGTGAGGCGGGGGTGAGCCATGTCTCTGTGAAACCGAGCACACAGCAGTCTCTCAACTTCCCTCTGAGAGGTAAGTCGAGCATTAAGTTCATCCAACTTATTTTCGTCGCTTGGAAATTTGCCAGGAGTATGCTGGGGTGAGGAAACTTGAAACCGCGGATGAGGAAATATTTCTTAACAAAGGGTCGTGAACCTGTGCAATTCTGTGCTACAGAAGGCTGTGGAGGCCAAGCCACTGAATGTATTCAAGAAAGATAGATAATTTTTCCATTTTAATGTCATCAAGGGGTATGCGGAGAAAATGGGAATATGACATAGAGATTGATGATCAGCCATGATCATAATGAACGGCGGAACAGGCTTGAAGGGCCGAATGGCTTCCTCCTGCTCCTATTTTTTTATGTTTCCCTCCAACCATCTGGACCAGGTGACCTATCTACCCAAAGCAGAGCCAACCATTCAAGTACAAAGAACAAGAACAAAGAAATGTACAGCACAGGAACAGGCCCTTCGGCCCTCCAAGCCCGTGCCGACCATGCTGCCCGACTAAACTAAAATCTTCTACACTTCCTGGGTCCGTACCCCTCTATTCCCATCCTATTCATGTATTTGTCAAGATGCCCCTTAAATGTCACTATCGTCCCTGCTTCCACCACCACCTCCGGTAGCGAGTTCCAGGCACCCACCTCTGCGTAAAAAACCTGCCTTGTACATCTCCTCTAAACGTTGCCCCTCTCACCTTAAACCTGTGCCCCCTAGTAATTGACCCCTCTACCCTGGGGAAAAGCCTCTGACTATCCACTCTGTCTATGCCCCTCATAATTTTGTAGACCTCTATCAGGTCGCCCCTCAACCTCCGTCGTTCCAGTGAGAACAAACCGAGTTTAGTCAACCGCTCCTCATAGCTAATACCCTCCATACCAGGCAACATTCTGGTAAATCTCTTCTGCACCCTCTCTAAAGCCTCCACATCCTTCTGGTAGTGTGGCAACCAGAATTGAACACTATACTCAAAGTGTGTTCTAACTAAGGTTCTATACAGCTGCAACATGACTTGCCAACTCTTATACTCAATGCCCCAGCCAATGAAGGCAAGCATGCCGTATGCCTTCTTGACTACCTTCTCCACCTGTGTTGCCCCTTTCAGTGACCTGTGGACCTGTACACCTAGATCTCTCTGACTTTCAATACTCTTGAAAGTTCTACCATTCGCTGTATATTCCCTACTTATATTAGACCTTCCAAAATGCATTACCTCACATTTGTCCGGATTAAACTCCATCTGCCATCTCTCCGCCCAAGTCTCCAAACGATCTAAATCCTGCTGTATCCTCCGACAGTCCTCATCGCTATCCGCAATTCCACCAACCTTTGTGTCGTATGCAAACTTACTAATCAGACCAGTTACATTTTCCTCCAAATCATTTATATATACTACAAAGAGCAAAGGTCCCAGCACTGATCCCTGCGGAACACCAATAGTCACAGCCCTCCAGTTCGAAAAGCACCCTTCCATTGCTACTCTCTGCCTTCTATAACTCAGCCAGTTCTGTATCCATCTTGGCAGCTCACCCCTGATCCCATGTGACTTCACCTTTTGTACTAGTCTACCATGAGGGACCTTGTCAAAGGCCTTACTGAAGTCCATATTGACAACATCCACTGCCCTACGTGCATCAATTGTCTTTGTGACCTCTTCGAAAAACTCTTATCAAGTTAGTGAGTCACAACCTCCCCTTCACAAAACCATGCTGCCTCTCACTAATATGTCCATTTGCTTCCAAATGGGAGAATTCTCTCCAGTAATTTTCCTACCACTGACGTAAGGCTCACTGGCCCGTAGTTCCCTGGATTATCCTTGATACCCTTCTTAAACAAAGGAACAACATTGGCTATTCTCCAGTCCTCCGGGACATCACCTGAAGACAGTGAGGATCCAAAGATTTCTATCAAGGCCTCAGCAATTTCCTCTTTAACCTCCTTCAGTATTCTGGGGTAGATCCCATCAGGCCCTGGGGACTTATCTACCTTAATATTTTTCAAGACGCCCAACACCTCGTCTTTTTGGGCCTCAATGTGACCCAGGCTATCTACACCCCCTTCTCCAGACCCAACATCCACCAATTCCTTCTCTTTGGTGAATACTGATGCAAAGTATTCATTTACTACCTCGCCCATTTCCTCTGGCTCCACACATAGATTCCCTTGCCTATCCTTCAGTGGGTCACCACTTTCCCTGGCTTTTTATGTACGTGTAAAAAGCCTTGGGACTTTCCTTAACCCTATTTGTCACTTTTCATGACTCCTTCTCGCCCTCCTGACTCCTTGCTTAAGTTCCTTCCTACTTTCTTTATATTCCACGCAGGCTTCGTCTGTTCCCAGCCTTCTAGCCCTGACAAATGCCTCCTTTTTCTTTTTGACGAGGCCGACGCTCTCTCTCGTTATCCACGGTCCCTGAAATTTGCCGTATTAATCCTTCTTCTGCACAAGAACATACCGGCCCTGAATTCCTTTCAACTGACATTTGAAAGCCTCCCACACGTCAGATGTTGATTTACCCTCAAACATCCGCCCCCAATCTAGGTTCTTCAGTTCCCACCCAATATTGTTATAATTGGCCTACCCCCAATTTAGCACATTCACTCTCGGACCACTCTTATCCTTGTCCACCAGCACTTTAAAACTTACTGAATTGTGGTCACTGCTCCCGAAATGCTCCCCTACTGAAACTTCTACCACCTGGCCAGGCTCATTCCCCAATACCAGGTCCAGTACAACCCCTTCCCTAGTTGGACTGTCTACATATTGTTTTAAGAAGCCCTCCTGGATGCTCCTTACAAACTCTGCCCCCTCTAAGCCCCTAGCACTAAGTGAGTCCTAGTCAATATTGGGAAGTTGTAGTCTCCCATCACAACAACCCTGTTGTTTTTACGCGTTTCCAAAATCTGTCTACCTATCTGCTCCTCTATCTCCCGCTGGCTGTTGGGAGGCCTGTAGTAAACCCCCAACATTGTGACTGCACCCTTCTTATTCCTGATCTCTCCCCATATAGCCTCACTGCCCTCTGAGGTGTCCTCCCATAGTACAGCAGTGATATTCTCCCTAACAAGTAGCGCAACTCCGCCACCCCTTTTACATCCCCCTCTATCCCACCTGAAACATCTAAATCCTGGAACGTTTAGCTGCCAATCCTGTCCTTCCCTCAACCAGGTCTCTGTAATGGCAACAACATCATAGTTCCAAGTACTAATCCAAGCTCTTAGTTCATCTGCCTTACCCGTAATACTTCTTGCATTAAAACATATGCACTTCAGGCCACCAGACCCGCTGTGTTCAGCAACTTCTTCCTGTCTGCTCTGCCTCAGAGTCATACTGGTCCTATTCCCTAGTTCTCCCTCAATGCTTTCACTTTCTGACCTATTGCTCTGGTGCCCACCCCCCTGCCATACTAGTTTAAACCCTCCCGTGTGACACTAGCAAACCTCGCGGCCAGGATATTTATGCCTCTCCGGTTTAGATGCAACCCGTCCTTCTTATACAGGTCACACTTGACCCGGAAGAGCTCCCAGTGGTCCAGATAACGGAAACCCTCTCTCCTACACCAGCTGTTTAGCCACGTTTTTAGCTGCTCTATCTTCCTATTTCTAGCCTCACTGGCACGTGGCACAGGGAGTAATCCCGAGATTACAACCCTCGAGGTCCTGTCTTTTAACTTTCTGCCTAGCTCCCTTAATTCCTGCTGCAGGACCTCATGCCCCTTCCTGCCTATGTCGTTAGTACCAATATGTACAACGACCTCTGCCTGTTTGCCCTCCCCCTTCAGGATTCCCTCTACCCTTTCGGAGACATCCTGGACCCTGGCACCAGGGAGGCAACATACCATCCTGGAGTCTCTTTCACGTCCACAGAAGCACCTATCTGTGCCCCTGACTATAGAGTCCCCTATTACTATTGCTCTTCTGCGCTTTGACCCTCCCTTCTGAACATCAGAGCCAGCCGTGGTGCCACTGCTCTGGCTGCTGCTGTTTTCCCCTGATAGGCTATCCCCCCCCTGACAGTATCCAAAGGGGTATATCTGTTCGAGAGGGGGACAACCACAGGGGATTCCTGCACTGACTGCCTGCCCTTTCTGGTGGTCACCCATTTCTCTGCCTGCACCTTGGGTGTGACCACATTTACATAACTGCGATCTATGACGCTTTCCGCCACCTGCATGCTCCTAAGTGCATCCAACTGCTGCTCTAACCGAACCATGCGGTCTGTGAGGAGGTCCAGTTGGGTGCACTTTCTGCAGATGAAGCCATCCGGGACGCTGGAAGCCTCCCGGACCTGCCACATCTCACAGTCAGAGCACTGCACCCCTCTAACTGACATTGCGTCAATTAATTAGTAAATTAATATTTAAAATGTTTTTTATAACGTTACTGTTAACTATATGTTTGCTAGCACTAGATTTCTACTATAAATATGAAAGCTAAATATAGTGCTCTCCAGTCTCTGGCTTAGATACCCCTCTAAATTATAATTGAGTAATTATGTTTAATTAGTTTAACAATGCTTAATTTTTTTAATTTAGTGTAGATTCTCAACCAGCCAATAAGGTCACAGCTTTACTGTGATGTCACTTCAGTCCCCCCCCCCCCCCACACATACACAATTTGAAAAGGTAATAAAAATCACTTACCTTCCCAGGTTCTCAGATGCTCTCTGGTTCTCTCCCTGCAGATTAAAATTTACAGGCCAGAAGAAAGAGAACAGAATGGTAGGAAAAAACACCTTCTCCCACTCTGCACCGAATTACCTCACTGCACCAAATTACCAAATTCCCACTCTGGATGTGTCTCCTTCACTTGCGCAGAGCTCACTGAGTGCGCTTTCTGTCTGTCTTTTATACAGACCTCAGCTAACCAGGGTGACTCACACTACGTGAGCTTCAAAGAGAAGAATACAATGTGCAACTTTGTGCCACTAAACAGTCCTCAGGTGAGTGACAGATAACTGCCTCTCAGTAAATAGGGTGGGGGCAGCTTCAGCCAATCAGGCACTAAGCTACACACTGCATTTTTAACTTAAAAACAGCAGAATTAGACTTACCACTTACCTTTACTAATTACCTCACTGCACCAAATTACCAAGTTCCCACTCTGGATGTGTCTCACTCAGGATGTGTCTCCTTCACTTGCGCAGATCTCCTCCCTTTCAATTTTCACTCTTATCCGTCGCCTACACAATCTCTGTATTTATTGATATTTTATCAGATTCCTTTTCCTTAATAAACAGCTAGACAAAGAACAAAGTATCCAACCTTGCCCTGGGGCTCTGTCATATGTCACGCTCTGTGTCCCTAATGGGATGCACTCCACCTCGTACTACTCACTGACTATTTATATGTTGGCAAAAAGTCTACGGGTTCCTTTTAGAGGCTGGTTTAGCACAGTGGGCTAAACAGCTGGCTTGTAACGCAGAACAAGGCCAGCAGGGCGGGTTCAATTCCCATACCGGCCACCCCGTACAGGCGCCGGAATGTGGCGACTAGGGGCTTTTCACAGTAACTTCATTGAAGTCTACTTGTGACAATAAGCGATTATTGTTGTTATTATTATTATTATTATTATGACTGCCATTCTACCCTCATACTATCTCTTTACCAGTTTTATTTTCCTCTTCCCTTCCCCTCTGAGCCGAACACATTTGCCCTGGTTCTCACTGAAAGAATTTTCCTGACATGCATCATCCACCCTTCTGTTTGTCTCATCCTAATCTCTATCTCCCTCGTCATCCAGCTTGGGGTTTATCCCATGCAATGTATTAGTGACCATCTTGTATCTATATTTATGTAGCACCTCTCACATCCTCAATACTGGTTTTGCGACTTCCGGTGGCGGCTACGACGGAGTAAGTTACACATTTGGTGGCTCCCGCTCGGGTCGGACCTTTGGACCTTTTCCCCCGATTTTCTACCGGACATGAACTGTAAAACTGAAGACAGAGGCAATTGTGTACAGAATTCCCACATTGGTGCATGGAGAGAAGGACTAGAAGTGCTCGTAAAGGCAGAAACAGAAAGACAGAGAAGGCTTGGGCTGAAGATGCAGCAGGGGACAGCATGGCGGAGGACCGGACCTTTGGTTTGTCGACCCAGCGGTCAACGGAGCAGCTGATGCAAGTTATTCAGGAAGGCTTTGCTAAGCAGAAACGGGACAGCTTGGGCCCGATAAAAGAGTCAATTGAGCGGCTGGAGCTTAGATTGAACGCCCAAGATCGGGCGATCTAGAAGGTAGAGAAGGCGCTGGCTGAGCAGGAGGAACATCAAACTGTGGTGGAGTTGGAGGTGGGGCTGCTGAGAGACCAGCAGAAGAAGCTCCTGGAGAAGGTGGAGGATCTAGAGAATAGGTCCCGCCGGCAGAACTTGAGAATCGTTGGGCTCCCGGAGGGGTCTGATGGAGCGGACACTGGGGCAAACATCGCAGACATGTTTGAGAAGCTGCTGGGGGATGGGGCATTCTCCCGGCCCTTGGAGGTGGACAGAGCTCACAGAGCACTCGCGAGGAAGCCACGAATGGGAGACCCCCCGAGGGCAATGGTGGTGAGATTCCACAGGTACTTGGATAAGGAGCGCATTCTACAATGGGACACGGAGCTGTAAGTGGGACAACACCTGAGTGTGGAGGTGGCCAGGAGAAGAGCAGGCTTTAACCAAATCAGGTCGACCCTTTTTAGGAAAAAGGTGAAGTTCGGACTGTTGTATCCGGCCCGTCTCTGGGTCACCTACACGAAACAGCACTTTTATTTTGAGTCGCCTGAGGACGCGCTGCACTTCGCGAAAAGGAAAGGACTGGTGGTGGACTGAGAACTTTTGAACTCTGCTGCAACGTTCATGTTTTTTTATTTAAAAAAAGTTTCTCGTTATTTGTTTTGTGGAAGCTGTCTGTAATGCCTTCTGTATTGATTTGGGATCAGTGGCAGAGCTGAGTGAGTTAAGGTTTACATTTGCACTGTTGTGGGATGGAGGTGTACACTGGGAGTGGGGAGAATGTGGAACTCACTTCCACAGGGAGTGGGGGGAATGTGGGACCCACTCCCACAGGGAGTGGGGGGAATGTGGAACTCACTCCCAAAGGGAGTGAGGAGAATGTGGGACTCGCTCCAACAGGGAGTGGGGAGAATGTGGGACACGCTCCCACGGGGAGTGAGGAGAATGTGGGACTCGCTCCCACAGGGAGTGGGGAGAATGTGGATCTCGCTCCCACAGGGAGTGGGGAGAATGTGGGACTCACTCCCACAGGGAGTGGGGGGAATGTGGAACTCGCTCCCACAGGGAGTGGGGAGAATGTGGAACTCGCTCCCACAGGAAGTGGGGAGAATGTGGGACTCGCTCCCACAGGAAGTGGGGAGAATGTGGGACTCGCTCCCAACAGGGAGTGGGGTGAATATGGGACTCGCTCCCACAGGGAGTGGGGGAGAATGTGGGACTCGCTCCCACGGAGTGGGGGGAATGTGGGACTCGCTCCCACTGGGAGTGGGGGGAATGTGGGAGTCGCTCCCACGGGGAGTGGGGAGAATGTGGGACTCACTCCCACTGGGAGTGGGGGGAATGTGGGAGTCGCTCCCACGGGGAGTGGGGAGAATGTGGGACTCGCTCCCACAGGGAGTGGGGAGAATGTGGAACTCGCTCCCACAGGAAGTGGGGAGAATGTGGGACTTGCTCCCACAGGAAGTGGGGAGAATGTGGGACTCGCTCCCAACAGGGAGTGGGGTGAATATGGGACTCGCTCCCACAGGGAGTGGGGGAGAATGTGGGACTCGCTCCCACGGAGTGGGGGGAATGTGGGACTCGCTCCCACTGGGAGTGGGGAGAATGTGGGACTCGCTCCCACAGGGAGTGGGGAGAATGTGGGACTCGCTCCCACAGGGAGTGGGGAATGTGGGACTCGCTCCCACGGGGAGTGGGGGATGTGGGACTCGCTCCCACAGGGAGTGGGGAATGTGGGACTCGCTCCCACAGGGAGTGGGGAGAATTTGGAACTCACTCCCACTGGAAGTGGAGGGAATGTGGGAAACCTCACCCATTGGGCTGGATTCTCCGCAGCCCTGCGGCAAAATCGCGTTTGGCGTGGGTCGGGGATTCCAATTTCACACCGAAATAGGTCCCGGTGTCGGTCCGGCGATTTTCCGGGAGCCGAGAATCGGCGTAATCGCGGAGTACGCCGCCCGGCTGGAGGCCCATTGACAGAGGCCCGCCCAGCGATCCTGCGCTCCCGACCGGCCGAGTTCCCGATGACGGCGCGGAACTAACCACCTACCGCCGGTCAGGGTGCGGCTACTCCGTCCGCGGCCGCCCTGCTGGGGGGCGGGGGGGATCGGACACCGGGGGGGGGGTCACCTATAGATGGCCGGGGTTAAGACCCGTGCAGTCAGATCCTTGGGCGCACGCCGATTGGGGGGTCTAATTTTTGTGTCTGCCTCCACAGTCCGAGTCCGCCATGGCGTGGCCGCTGGAGACCGCCTCCGTGCGCATGCGCGGACTCAAAACTGGAGGTGCGGGGGCCCGTATCCGCAGCTGAAGCTGCGTGAATCACTCCGGGCCCCTGCTCGCCCCCTGCAGGGCACTGAATTAGCTGATCTTTTTTGCAGGAATCTCCAGTGTAAAATTCCAGCCCTTTCCCGCCGGCGTGGGGGCCTAGTCCCACTTTGGGAGAATCCAGCCCGTTGTCCTTCCTTTTTTTAGCCTTCCGCACAAACAGCTGCTGGGAAGCTGGGGAGGGAAAGAACCAGGTATTGCTAATTCCATCCTCTGACGATCTCGGAATGTTCCAAAGTACTTCACAGAGAAAGAAATAGTTTTGAAATGTAGCCACTGTAACAATGCAGGCAATGTGGCAGCCAATTAGCCCACAGATGGGGCCCATAAACAAGGACATGACGATGCGCAAATACGATGATCAGGTTTTGAAATGTTGGTTGAGGGATAAAGTTCGGCCCCGGCACTGGGGAGAACCTCCTGCTCTCGCTGGGATCCTATACGACCAGCAGGGAGCGAGACACGGCGTTGCTTTAACTCCCGCTGCTTCAGAACTGACATTGGCTTTCTTTCCACCAACAGACAACCAGCTCCTCGCAAAATCTGACATGGTTCAACTCTGGAGAGACAAGCGCGACCCCCACCTGCCCTCAGCTCCCAGGTAACGTCGGATGTCCCGTCTCGAAGGCGTCTTCTGATTTTAAGGTCGGCATTTGGGTTCATGGTGGCCTCTTTAACGGAGCCCTGAGTGCATCAGCAGACTTGCTGATCGTCCAGTTTGGAATGCCAATCCAGCTCGGAACGATCGGTGAGAATCCGGACGGTTCCCGGGATGAGTAACTTCAGTTGTGAGGAGAGATTGGAGAGGTTGGGACTGTTCTCCTGGGAGAGGAGGAGAATCAGAGGAGATTTGATGCAGATGGAGGGGGGCTGGACAGATTTGGTTGGGGAGGCGGGGGCTGCAGTGGCGGGGTGACATTGTCATTGGACTAGTGATCCAGAGACCCAGGGTAATGGGGTAATGCCCTGGGAACCCGGGTTCGAATCCCACCCCGGCAGATGGTTAGATTTGATTTCAATAAGAATCTAAAATTATAAGTCTTAACGATGAGGGCAGTTTCGTCAACACTTCGGGTTGGGGACAGGGTCGAGGGAAATGCCGATTCGGGGGAACCACAGATTTGAGCCAGGGAGGTGGGATGGAAATTTTCGGAAATGGGAGGAGAAGGGGATTAAGACACGAAAAGATTTGTTTCTTAGGGGTCGGTTTGCAGGATTGAAGGAGCTGGAAGCGAAGTATGGGCTGGGGCAGGGGGAAATATTTAGATACATGCAGGTTCGCGATTTTGCCAGAAAGGAGATACAGAATTTCCCAGGTGAGCCAGCCTCCACATTGCTGGAGTCGGTGCTGACGACAGGGGGACTGGAGAAGGGGGTAATGTCGGCGGTTTATGGAGCAATTTTGGAAGAGGAGAAGGCATCACCGGAAGGGATCAAAGCAAAGTGGGAGGAAGAGTTGGGAGAGGATATGGAGGAGGGGATCTGGTGTGAGGTGCTCCGGAGAGTGAATGCCTCCACCTCGTGCGCGAGGTTGGGGTTGATACAGCTGAAGGTGGTATACAGAGCGCACCTCACGAGGGCGAGGATGAGCCGATTCATGAAGGAGTAGAAGATGTGTGTGGACATTGAAGTGGGGGGGGGGGGGGGGGGGGTCCTGTCCAAAGCTAGAGGATTACTGGAAGGAGGTTTTTCGGGTAATTTCTAAAGTGGTGCACGTGAAACTGGGCCCGGGCCCCCGGGAGGCCATATTCGGGGTGTCGGACCAGCTGGGGTTGGAAACGGGTGCGGAGGCAGATGTTGTAGCCTTTGCCTCGTTGATCGCCCGAAGGTGGATCCTGATGGGTTGGAGAGCAACCTCTCCACCCTGTGCCCTGGCGTGGCGGGGGGACCTGTTGGAATTCTTGGCTCTTGAGAAGGTTAAGTTTGAACTGCGGGGAAGGTTGGAGGGGTTCTACAATTCATGGGCATTATTCATAATGCACTTTCAAGAACTGGATAACATCGAACATCAGTTTGTGTGGGTGGGAGGGTTGGGGGGAGGGGGGGGGGGGGGCTGTGTGTGTTGATGGCGACTATGGGTGATCCCTGATTCCTTTTTGTCATTTGTTTGTGTGAACATGCGGGCTAATGTTTGGGGTTTGGTGGGAGGATGGGATCATTGTTATTATGGGGATTGACATATTTGTTACTGATTATTGTTTGTTGTTGGTGGGTGTAAATTTGGGAGAAAATGTGAAAAAGGAGGAGAATAAAATTTAAAAAAAAAAAAGTCTTAACGATGACCATGAAACCGGTGCCGATTGTCGCAAAAACCCATCTGGTTCATTAATCTCCCTTTAGGGAAGGAAATCTGCCGTCCTTACCCGGCCTGGCCTACATGTGACTCCAGACCCACAGCAATGTGGTTGACTCTTAAACGCTTAGCAAGCCACTCAGTTCCAAGGCATTTAAGGATGGGCACTAAATGCTGACCCAGCAATCCGCACGTGAATAAAATTCTTATTTTTTAAAAAAAGCAGAAATAACTGTTCCCGCTCATGAAAAAAACCAAGAACGAGAGAGCACAGATTTAAAGTGATTTGCAAAAGAAGCCACTGTGATGCGAGGGAAAACTATTTTCACACAACGAGTGGTTTGGGTCTGACAGTGTAGTGGAGGCTGGTTCAGTAGAGGTGTTGAAGAAGGCATTAGATGGTTACTTAAAGGGAAACCGTGCTCAGGGGCATGACCATTGAGCCATGAGGCTCGTCTGGAGGGCCGGTGCAGATACGATGGGCCGAATGGGCTCCTGCGCCGGAACAAGTCTGTGATTCTATCAATCCATTCAGCCCCTCGTGCGGAGGAGACTTACGAGAACAGTGCCAGGGATTAGGGTCTTCAGTTAACGTAGAGCAACTGGAGAAGCTGGGATTATCAATCTCCTTGGAGCAGAAAGGGTTAAAGATGTGGCGGGATCATGACAAGGGGCTGGTTTAGCACAGGGCTAAATCGCTGGCTTTGAAAGCAGACCAAGGCAGGCCAGCAGCACGGTTCAATTCCCGTACCAGCCTCCCCGAACAGGCGCCGGAATGTGGCGACTAGGGGCTTTTCACAGTAACTTCATTTGAAGCCTACTCGTGACAATAAGCGATTTTTCATTTCATTTTTCGCGTGACTTAAAAGGGCTGTTTAAAATCCAGGGAACGGGAGCAGCTTGCAGAGATTGATAAGCAGACAGGTGCTAAAGTATCTGACAAAGAGTCATCCAGAACACAAAGCGTTGGCTCCACAGATGCTGTCAGACCAGAGATTAGCATTGCTGCTTCACAGCTCCAGGGTCCCAGGTTCGATTCCCAGCTTGGGTCACTGTCTGTGCGGAGTCTGCACGTTCTCTCCGTGCCTGCGTGGGTTTCCTCCGGGTGCTCCGGTTTCCTCCCACAGTCCAAAGATGTGCAGGTTAGGTGGATTGGCCAGGCTAAATTGCCCCTCGGTGTCCAAAGCTGGGTGGAATTCCAAGGCTGGGACGAGGGAGTGGACCTGGGAGGGGTGCTCTTTCGGATTGTCGCTGCAGACTCGATGGGCCGAATGGCTTCCTTCTGCAATGTAGGAATTCGATGATTGTCCAAGCGTTTTCTGTTTTTGTTGCTGAAGTATGGATTCGGCCTCTCTCTGCAGGCTAGTAGCACCAGTGATTTCATGAGATTTTCGTTCTTTATTTTTCAGCCTATTCCCTGAGTCCGAAAATGTGACAAAATTACAAATCCGTCACCAAGAAAAAGTGAACAGACTCTATCAGGAAAATGGTGAGGTGAGTATCCAACAGAGCATCTCCTTATTAATCTCTCACTCAGTCCCACTTCCTCGCATTCTCTCAAATTCCTTTGCTCATTCTCTCGCTGTCCATCGGTATTTCACGCTCCTTCGCTCTTTCAGCCCTCTGATGTACACCCCCCCCCGCTACCGGATCCACCTTGTCAATTTTCCTCCGCATTTAAAGACATCTGCAGCCCTTTCTATCTGGAGAAAAGAATCTCGGCCTGTTCTGATAATTATTTCACCTTTGTTTCTTTATTCTTTGCTGGGATGTGGGGGTCTCTGGCTGGGCCGGCACTTGTTGCCCATCCCTAATTATCCTTGAACTAAGTCTCGCTCGGTCATTTCAGAGTCTAAAAACATTGCTGTGGGTCTGGAGTCACATGTAGGCCAGACCGGGTAAGGACGGCAGATTTCCTTCCCTAAAGGGACATTCGTGAACCAGATGGGTTTTTACAACAATCGATGATAGTTTCATGGCCGCCATGACTGAGACTAATTTTTAGTTCCAGATTTATTAATTGGGAGAGATTAAAACTAGGAGACAACGCTTAAGACAGAGATGAGGAGGAACTTTTTCTCTCCGAGGGCGTTGAGTCGGTGGGATTTTCTCCCCCCCCCCCCCCAGAGAACAGTGGAGGCTGTGAGCCCTTGAATATATTCAAGGCCGAGTTTGACAGTTTTGATTTACAAGCGGGTCGAGGGGTATTGGGGAACAGATAGGGAAGTGGAGCTGAGGCTGCAACCAGATCGGCCTTGACCATATTGAATGGCAGTGCAGGCTTGATGGGCTGAATGGCCTCCTCCTGCTCCTGAGTCCAATGAATGTAACTTTCATCAGCTGCTGTGGTGGGATTTGAACCTGTGTCCCCAGAGCAATAGCCTGAGGCCTCTTGATCACGAGTCTGGTGACATCGCCGCTACGCCCAGCATCACCTGAGATTATCCCTGTCTCCAGTTGCTCCGTCTGGACCTGTAAAGACTTAATTACCTGCGAAGACTCGCATTCAAAGTATGGTCTTGCATCATTGACTTTGTCGATATATGTGGTTGTGGAACCTGAGGAAGGAGCAGCGCTCCGAAAGCTAGTGATTCCAAACAAACCTGTTGGACTTTAACCTGGTGTTGGAAGATCTCTTGCTGGAAAAAGAGAATTGGAGTGATTTCGCCCTCTTGCACACTCCACTGACTCTCGGGAAAGTTTGCCCACAGCACAGGAAGTGATGATTGTTTGGCATTGGACAACGAAATCCACCTCTCTCCCACTTCTGCTTTTTGAGCAGTTATGTGGCAGTTTCCATGGTTGCCAAGGCTGGTTTCAAACTCACACTTCCCTCAGTAAAATATCTGAGTTCTCCTTCGACAACCCATTAAGTTCCTTTCCGCCCTGGCAACTGTTGCTCTGGCAACACCGCACGTTTACAGTTGCCTGGGCTAATCTTTAGGAGAACAGTCACCTTTTCCCCCGTAACCTTGTAAATTCATCATCGGTGTCCAATTCCCTTCTAAGAATTGTTTCCCACCGACTTATCAGCTAGAATGTTCCGCACCCTGACTCGCCGTCCAGTTTCTGCTGCCGCGTAAATTGTTCTGGTCGTTTGAAATTTGGCATTCTCGCTTTTGTCCTGATGAGTGCAAGATGAAAAACTTCGACAACAACGGTGGAATTTTCCGTGACCCCCCGCCTCGTGTATTTTGGCGGGGGAGAGGGAGGGCGCCATTGGCTGGTGGTGGTATCTTCTGGTCCAGCCATTGCCAACGGGTTTTCCCGTTGAACGCAACCCCGGTGGCGGCCTGCTATCGGCGGGATCTGAAGATCTCGTCAGCGTCAATGGCCGAAAAGCCCCCATGTCGCTCTCTTCAGCGATTCTTCTGTGTTCACCCCTGGGGGAAAAAAACTAGGCGTTGATCTACTTCAAACTGCATTTGCAGAATCCCAACTCGTCTAACTTCTGGGTGTTTTAAACTATCTCCCCCCCCCCCCCCTTCCCCCCCCCCGCACTTTATCACCCTCGACGCCAACAATAAATGCGAGGAGGTCAAGGATTTCTCTGTCACTAAGGTCAAGGAATCCAAACAGCTCTCTCTGTCACGTCCCTCACTTCCACTAGCCCGCCAGGCCAAACTTCCATTGATGTCCCTCCGCGGCCTGGACCTGAAAGTCCCACCTTTCTCTAGTGCAGGTGTGGGACACCCATTAGATAATTACTTTTGCCACAGCTCAGCTGGGAGACTGTTGGGAGTGAAAATCTTCACAGTCCTTGGCTGGATTCTGGGTTTCGACAGCCCTCATTCTGCAGAACATTTTGTCTGAGTCATTTGATTGCTGAAAAGAATAATAAATAACCTTTTATTGTCACAAGTATGAAGTTACTGGGGAAAGCCCCTAGTCACCACATTCCGGTGCCTGTTCGGGTAAGCCGGTACGGGAATTGAACCCGCCCTGCTGGGTTCTGCATCACAAACCAGCTGTCTAGCCCACTGAGCTAAACCAGAGACACTCCGAGCACGAGATGATCATTGGTGTTCTTGAGGCCTCTGTGACTGGGGAGCACCATAGGGGATTGTTACGATACCTTGGACTAAGGCGCAGTCAATCCCAGTGCCATTAAATTAACCAATTGTGAATTGATGAGTGAATAAAGGGGATAAACAGTGAATAAACAGGAAAGACCCCAACAGGATGCAATGCATCATAAGCCCTGGGAATGATATTTTGATTTGAGATGTTCCCGGTGAGATGCTTGGTTGTAGTTATAATGCCCAAGAGCTCCAGGGTCCCGGGTTCGATTCCCCGCTGGGTCACTGTCTGTGCGGAGTCTGCACGTTCTTCCCGTGATCGTGGGTTTCCCCCGGGTACCCAGGATTCCACCCACAAGTCCAGAAAGACATGCTTGTTAGGAGAATTGGGCATTCTGAATTCTCCCTCCGTGTACCCGAACAGGCGGCCTGGTTGCAGTGTTAATGTAAGCCGACTGTGACACGAAGAAAGATTATTATTTGGTTAATCTGTTTATTTACACTGGAAGAAGAATATATGAAAGACATGCATTTACATTGGTGATTGATTGTGGAGTTAGGAGATATACATTTGCAATGTTTCACATTGTGATTAAATATAAACTTCATTAAGGATTGGCCTCTGCCACAACTGCCCTCCCCTCTCCCGCCCTTAAACTGGCCATCAGAAGTTTAACAGGTGAGGATGGAGGGTCTAGTTGAATGGTGGAGCAGATGAGAGGGGCTGAATGGCCCATTCTTGTTCCAATTTATCTTGCCTGACATTCTTCACCTTTCCCACCCCCCCACCAGTTTGCACAGGAGGTGTTTGAGTTGAACAAGCAGCGGAAACGTAAGGAGATGGAGCTCCAGGCCACCCAGAGCAGGTGAGACAAGCCATTAGCGGTTCCACATGTTGCGTGTGACATGACAGAGGTGAATCAGGACCTGTGCTGGAGAAAAAGATGCACACAAAAAATAAATTAACATGGCGCGCTGAGGGAGTGGCGCGCTGAGGGAGTGGCGCGCTGAGGGAGTGGCGCGCTGAGGGAGTGGCGCGCTGAGGGAGTGGCGCGCTGAGGGAGTGGCGCGCTGAGGGAGTGGCGCGCTGAGGGAGTGGCGCGCTGAGGGAGTGGCGCGCTGAGGGAGTGGCGTGCTGAGGGAGTGGCGTGCTGAGGGAGTGGCGTGCTGAGGGAGTGGCGTGCTGAGGGAGTGGCGCGCTGAGGGAGTGGCACGCTGAGGGAGTGGCGTGCTGAGGGAGTGGCGCGCTGAGGGAGTGGCGCGCTGAGGGAGTGGCGCGCTGAGGGAGTGGCGCGCTGAGGGAGCGGCGCGCTGAGGGAGCGGCGCGCTGAGGGAGCGGCGCGCTGAGGGAGCGGCGCGCTGAGGGAGCGGCGCGCTGAGGGAGCGGCGCGCTGAGGGAGCGGCGCGCTGAGGGAGCGGCGCGCTGAGGGAGCGGCGCGCTGAGGGAGCGGCGCGCTGAGGGAGCGGCGCGCTGAGGGAGCGGCGCGCTGAGGGAGCGGCGCGCTGAGGGAGCGGCGCGCTGAGGGAGCGGCGCGCTGAGGGAGCGGCGCTGGGGGAGCGGCGCGCTGAGGGAGCGGCGCGCTGAGGGAGTGGCGCTGAGGGAGCGGCGCGCTGAGGGAGCGTGGCGCTGAGGGAGCGGCGCTGAGGGAGTGGCGCTGAGGGAGCGGCGCGCTGAGGGAGCGGCGCGCTGAGGGAGCGTGGCGCTGAGGGAGCGTGGCGCTGAGGGAGCGTGGCGCTGAGGGAGCGGCGCGCTGAGGGAGCGGCGCGCTGAGGGAGCGGCGCGCTGAGGGAGAGGCGCTGAGAGAGCGGCGCGCTGAGAGAGCGGCGCGCTGAGGGAGCGGCGCGTTGAGGGAGCGGCGCGCTGAGAGAGCGGCGCGCTGAGGGAGCGGCGCGCTGAGGGAGCGGCGCGCTGAGGGAGCGGCGCGCTGAGAGAGCGGCGCGCTGAGAGAGCGGCGCGCTGAGGGAGCGGCGCGCTGAGAGAGCGGCGCTGAGGGAGCGACGCTGAAGGAGCGGCGCGCTGAGGGAGCGGAGTTGAGGGAGTGGCGCGCTGAGGGAGCGGCGCTGAGGGAGCGACGCTGAAGGAGCGGCGCGCTGAGGGAATGGAGCTGAGGGAGTGGCGCGCTGAGGGAGCGGCGCTGAGGGAGCGGCGCTGAGGGAGCGGCGCTGAGGGAGTGGCGCTGAGGGAGCGGCGCTGAGGGAGCGACGCTGAGGGAGCGGCGCGCTGAGAGAGCGGCGCTGAGGGAGTGGCGCTGAGGGAGCGGCGCTGAGGGAGCGACGCTGAGAGAGCGGCGCGCTGAGAGAGTGGCGCTGAGAGAGCGGCGCGCTGAGGGAGCGGCGCTGAGGGAGCGGCGCTGAGGGAGCGACGCTGAGGGAGCGGCGCGCTGAGGGAGTGGCGCTGAGGGAGTGGCGCTGAGGGAGCGGCGCTGAGGGAGCGACGCTGAGAGAGCGGCGCGCTGAGAGAGCGGCGCGCTGAGAGAGCGGCGCGCTGAGGGAGCGGCGCGCTGAGAGAGCGGCGCTGAGGGAGCGACGCTGAAGGAGCGGCGCGCTGAGGGAGCGGAGCTGAGGGAGTGGCGCGCTGAGGGAGCGGCGCTGAGGGAGCGACGCTGAAGGAGCGGCGCGCTGAGGGAGTGGAGCTGAGGGAGCGGCGCGCTGAGGGAGCGGCGCTGAGGGAGTGGCGCTGAGGGAGCGGCGCTGAGGGAGCGACGCTGAGGGAGCGGCGCGCTGAGGGAGTGGCGCTGAGGGAGCGGCGCTGAGGGAGCGGCGCGCTGAGGGAGCGGCGCTGAGGGAGCGACGCTGAGGGAGCGGCGCGCTGAGGGAGTGGCGCTGAGGGAGCGGCGCGCTGAGGGAGCGGCGCGCTGAGGGAGCGGCGCTGAGGGAGCGGCGCGCTGAGGGAGCGGCGCGCTGAGGGAGCGGCGCTGAGGGAGCGGCGCTGAGGGAGCGACGCTGAGGGAGCGGCGCGCTGAGGGAGCGGCGCGCTGAGGGAGCGGCGCTGAGGGAGCGGCGCTGAGGGAGCGGCGCTGAGGGAGCGGCGCTGAGGGAGCGGCGCTGAGGGAGCGGCGCTGAGGGAGCGGCGCTGAGGGAGCGGCGCGCTGAGAGAGCGGCGCGCTGAGAGAGCGGCGCGCTGAGAGAGCGGCGCGCTGAGGGAGCGGCGCGCTGAGAGAGCGGCGCGCTGAGGGAGCGGCGCGCTGAGAGAGCGGCGCTGAGGGAGCGACGCTGAAGGAGCGGCGCGCTGAGGGAGTGGAGCTGAGGGAGCGGCGCGCTGAGGGAGCGGCGCTGAGGGAGTGGCGCTGAGGGAGCGGCGCGCTGAGGGAGTGGAGCTGAGGGAGCGGCGCGCTGAGGGAGCGGCGCTGAGGGAGTGGCGCTGAGGGAGCGGCGCTGAGGGAGCGACGCTGAGGGAGCGGCGCGCTGAGGGAGTGGCGCTGAGGGAGCGGCGCTGAGGGAGCGGCGCGCTGAGGGAGCGGCGCTGAGGGAGCGACGCTGAGGGAGCGGCGCGCTGAGGGAGTGGCGCTGAGGGAGCGGCACGCTGAGGGAGCGGCGCGCTGAGGGAGCGGCGCGCTGAGGGAGCGGCGCTGAGGGAGCGGCGCGCTGAGGGAGCGGCGCGCTGAGGGAGCGGCGCTGAGGGAGCGGCGCTGAGGGAGCGGCGCTGAGGGAGCGACGCTGAGGGAGCGGCGCGCTGAGGGAGCGGCGCGCTGAGGGAGCGGCGCTGAGGGAGCGGCGCTGAGGGAGCGGCGCTGAGGGAGCGGCGCTGAGGGAGCGGCGCTGAGGGAGCGGCGCTGAGGGAGCGGCGCTGAGGGAGCGGCGCTGAGGGAGCGGCGCTGAGGGAGCGGCGCTGAGGGAGCGGCGCTGAGAGAGCGGCGCTGAGGGAGCGGCGCTGAGGGAGCGGCGCTGAGGGACTGGCGCTGAGGGAGCGGCGCTGAGGGACTGGCGCTGAGGGAGTGGCGCTGAGGGACTGGCGCTGAGGGAGTGGCGCTGAGGGACTGGCGCTGAGGGACTGGCGCTGAG
Organism: Scyliorhinus torazame; assembly: GCF_047496885.1. NCBI lineage: Eukaryota > Metazoa > Chordata > Chondrichthyes > Carcharhiniformes > Scyliorhinidae > Scyliorhinus > Scyliorhinus torazame. The sequence goes on along the minus strand of NC_092721.1, from coordinate 202,674,494 downwards.
GGAGCGACGCTGAGGGAGCGGCGCTGAGGGAGCGGCGCTGAGAGAGCGGCGCTGAGGGAGCGGCGCTGAGGGACTGGCGCTGAGGGAGCGACGCTGAGGGAGCGGCGCTGAGGGACTGGCGCTGAGGGAGTGGCGCTGAGGGAGTGGCGCTGAGGGACTGGCGCTGAGGGACTGGCGCTGAGGGAGTGGCGCTGAGGGACTGGCGCTGAGGGAGCGGCGCTGAGGGAGCGGCGCTGAGGGAGCGGCGCTGAGGGAGCGGAGCTGAGGGAGTGGCGCGCTGAGGGAGCGGCGCTGAGGGAGCGACGCTGAAGGAGCGGCGCGCTGAGGGAGTGGAGCTGAGGGAGCGGCGCGCTGAGGGAGCGGCGCTGAGGGAGTGGCGCTGAGGGAGCGGCGCTGAGGGAGCGACGCTGAGGGAGCGGCGCTGAGGGAGCGGCGCGCTGAGGGAGCGGCGCTGAGGGAGCGACGCTGAGGGAGCGGCGCGCTGAGGGAGTGGCGCTGAGGGAGCGGCGCGCTGAGGGAGCGGCGCTGAGGGAGCGGCGCGCTGAGGGAGCGGCGCTGAGGGAGCGGCGCTGAGGGAGCGGCGCTGAGGGAGTGGCGCTGAGGGAGCGGCGCTGAGGGAGTGGCGCTGAGGGAGTGGCGCTGAGGGAGCGGCGCTGAGAGAGCGGCGCGCTGAGGGAGTGGCGCTGAGGGAGTGGCGCTGAGGGAGCGGCGCTGAGGGAGCGGCGCTGAGAGAGCGGCGCGCTGAGGGAGTGGCGCTGAGGGAGCGGCGCTGAGGGAGTGGCGCTGAGGGAGCGGCGCGCTGAGGGAGTGGCGCTGAGGGAGCGGCGCTGAGGGAGAGGCGCTGAGGGAGCGGCGCTGAGAGCGGCGCGCTGAGGGAGTGGCGCTGAGGGAGCGGCGCTGAGGGAGTGGCGCGCTGAGAGAGCGGCGCTGAGGGAGCGGCGCTGAGGGAGCGGCGCTGAGAGAGCGGCGCTGAGGGAGCGGCGCTGAGGGAGTGGCGCGCTGAGGGAGCGGCGCTGAGGGAGCGGCGCTGAGGGAGTGGCGCTGAGGGAGCGGCGCTGAGGGAGTGGCGCTGAGGGAGTGGCGCTGAGGGAGCGGCGCTGAGAGAGCGGCGCGCTGAGGGAGTGGCGCTGAGGGAGTGGCGCTGAGGGAGCGGCGCTGAGGGAGCGGCGCTGAGAGAGCGGCGCGCTGAGGGAGTGGCGCTGAGGGAGCGGCGCTGAGGGAGTGGCGCTGAGGGAGCGGCGCGCTGAGGGAGTGGCGCTGAGGGAGCGGCGCGCTGAGGGAGTGGCGCTGAGAGAGCGGCGCGCTGAGGGAGTGGCGCTGAGGGAGCGGCGCTGAGGGAGTGGCGCTGAGGGAGTGGCGCTGAGGGAGCGGCGCTGAGAGAGCGGCGCGCTGAGGGAGTGGCGCTGAGGGAGCGGCGCTGAGGGAGCGGCGCTGAGGGAGTGGCGCTGAGGGAGTGGCGCTGAGGGACTGGCGCTGAGGGAGCGACGCTGAGGGAGCGGCGCTGAGGGACTGGCGCTGAGGGAGTGGCGCTGAGGGACTGGCGCTGAGGGAGTGGCGCTGAGGGACTGGCGCTGAGGGAGCGACGCTGAGGGAGCGGCGCTGAGGGAGCGGCGCTGAGAGAGCGGCGCTGAGGGAGTGGCGCTGAGGGACTGGCGCTGAGGGAGCGACGCTGAGGGAGCGGCGCTGAGGGACTGGCGCTGAGGGAGTGGCGCTGAGGGAGTGGCGCTGAGGGACTGGCGCTGAGGGAGTGGCGCTGAGGGACTGGCGCTGAGGGAGCGGCGCTGAGGGAGCGGCGCTGAGGGAGCGGCGCTGAGGGAGCGGCGCTGAGGGAGTGGCGCTGAGGGAGCGGCGCTGAGAGAGCGGCGCGCTGAGGGAGTGGCGCTGAGGGAGTGGCGCTGAGGGAGCGGCGCTGAGGGAGCGGCGCTGAGAGAGCGGCGCGCTGAGGGTGCGGCGCTGAGGGAGCGGCGCTGAGGGAGTGGCGCTGAGGGAGCGGCGCGCTGAGGGAGTGGCGCTGAGGGAGCGGCGCGCTGAGGGAGTGGCGCTGAGAGAGCGGCGCGCTGAGGGAGCGGCGCTGAGGGAGCGGCGCTGAGGGAGTGGCGCTGAGGGAGTGGCGCTGAGGGAGCGGCGCTGAGAGAGCGGCGCGCTGAGGGAGTGGCGCTGAGGGAGCGGCGCTGAGGGAGTGGCGCGCTGAGGGAGCGGCGCTGAGGGAGCGGCGCTGAGGGAGCGGCGCTGAGAGAGCGGCGCTGAGGGAGCGGCGCGCTGAGGGAGTGGCGCGCTGAGGGAGTGGCGCTGAGGGAGCGGCGCTGAGAGAGCGGCGCTGAGGGAGCGGCGCGCTGAGGGAGTGGCGCTGAGGGAGCGGCGCTGAGGGAGTGGCGCGCTGAGGGAGTGGCGCTGAGGGAGTGGCGCGCTGAGGGAGCGGCGCTGAGGGAGTGGCGCGCTGAGGGAGCGGCGCTGAGGGAGCGGCGCTGAGGGAGCGGCGCTGGGGGAGCGGCGCTGAGGGAGCGGCGCTGGGGGAGCGGCGCGCTGAGGGAGTGGCGCTGAGGGAGCGGCGCTGAGGGAGCGGCGCTGAGGGAGCGGCGCTGAGAGAGCGGCGCTGAGGGAGCGGCGCTGAGGGAGCGGCGCTGAGGGAGCGGCGCTGAGGGAGCGGCGCTGAGGGAGCGGCGCTGAGAGAGCGGCGCGCTGAGGGAGTGGCGCGCTGAGGGAGTGGCGCGCTGAGGGAGCGGCGCGCTGAGGGAGCGGCGCGCTGAGGGAGTGGCGCTGAGGGAGCGGCGCTGAGGGAGTGGAGCGCTGAGGGAGTGGCGCGCTGAGGGAGCGGCGCTGAGGGAGCGGCGCTGAGGGAGCGGCGCTGAGGGAGCGGCGCTGAGGGAGCGGCGCTGAGGGAGCGGCGCTGAGGGAGCGGCGCTGAGGGAGCGGCGCTGAGGGAGCGGCGCTGAGGGAGTGGCGCTGAGGGAGTGGCGCGCTGAGGGAGCGGCGCGCTGAGAGAGCGGCGCTGAGGGAGCGGCGCTGAGAGAGCGGCGCTGAGAGAGCGGCGCTGAGAGAGCGGCGCTGAGAGAGCGGCGCTGAGAGAGCGGCGCGCTGAGAGAGCGGCGCTGAGAGAGCGGCGCGCTGAGAGAGCGGCGCGCTGAGAGAGCGGCGCTGAGGGAGCGGCGCTGAGAGAGTGGCGCTGAGGGAGCGGCGCGCTGAGGGAGCGGCGCGCTGAGGGAGTGGCGCTGAGGGAGCGGCGCTGAGGGAGTGGAGCGCTGAGGGAGCGGCGCTGAGGGAGCGGCGCGCTGAGGGAGTGGCGCTGAGAGAGTGGCGCTGAGGGAGTGGAGCGCTGAGGGAGCGGCGCGCTGAGGGAGTGGCGCTGAGGGAGCGGCGCGCTGAGGGAGTGGCGCTGAGGGAGTGGAGCGCTGAGGGAGCGGCGCTGAGGGAGTGGCGCTGAGGGAGCGACGCTGAAGGAGCGGCGCGCTGAGGGAGTGGCGCTGAGGGAGTGGAGCGCTGAGGGAGCGGCGCGCTGAGGGAGCGGCTCGCTGAGGGAGCGGCGCTGAGGGAGCGGCGCGCTGAGGGAGCGGCTCGCTGAGGGAGCGGCGCTGAGGGAGCGGCGCGCTGAGGGAGCGGCTCGCTGAGGGAGCGGCGCTGAGGGAGCGACGCTGAAGGAGCGGCGCGCTGAGGGAGCGGAGCTGAGGGAGTGGCGCGCTGAGGGAGCGGCGCTGAGGGAGCGACGCTGAAGGAGCGGCGCGCTGAGGGAGTGGAGCTGAGGGAGCGGCGCGCTGAGGGAGCGGCGCTGAGGGAGTGGCGCTGAGGGAGCGGCGCTGAGGGAGCGACGCTGAGGGAGCGGCGCTGAGGGAGCGGCGCGCTGAGGGAGCGGCGCTGAGGGAGCGACGCTGAGGGAGCGGCGCGCTGAGGGAGTGGCGCTGATGGAGCGGCGCGCTGAGGGAGCGGCGCGCTGAGGGAGCGGCGCTGAGGGAGCGGCGCGCTGAGGGAGCGGCGCTGAGGGAGCGGCGCTGAGGGAGCGGCGCTGAGGGAGTGGCGCTGAGGGAGTGGCGCTGAGGGAGTGGCGCTGAGGGAGCGGCGCTGAGAGAGCGGCGCGCTGAGGGAGTGGCGCTGAGGGAGTGGCGCTGAGGGAGCGGCGCTGAGGGAGCGGCGCTGAGAGAGCGGCGCGCTGAGGGAGTGGCGCTGAGGGAGCGGCGCTGAGGGAGTGGCGCTGAGGGAGCGGCGCGCTGAGGGAGTGGCGCTGAGGGAGCGGCGCGCTGAGGGAGTGGCGCTGAGAGAGCGGCGCGCTGAGGGAGTGGCGCTGAGGGAGCGGCGCTGAGGGAGTGGCGCTGAGGGAGCGGCGCTGAGAGCGGCGCGCTGAGGGAGTGGCGCTGAGGGAGCGGCGCTGAGGGAGTGGCGCGCTGAGGGAGCGGCGCTGAGCAAGCGGCGCTGAGAGAGCGGCGCTGAGGGAGCGGCGCTGAGAGAGCGGCGCTGAGGGAGCGGCGCTGAGGGAGTGGCGCGCTGAGGGAGCGGCGCTGAGGGAGCGGCGCTGAGGGAGTGGCGCTGAGGGAGCGGCGCTGAGGGAGTGGCGCTGAGGGAGTGGCGCTGAGGGAGCGGCGCTGAGAGAGCGGCGCGCTGAGGGAGTGGCGCTGAGGGAGTGGCGCTGAGGGAGCGGCGCTGAGGGAGCGGCGCTGAGAGAGCGGCGCGCTGAGGGAGTGGCGCTGAGGGAGCGGCGCTGAGGGAGTGGCGCTGAGGGAGCGGCGCGCTGAGGGAGTGGCGCTGAGGGAGCGGCGCGCTGAGGGAGTGGCGCTGAGGGAGCGGCGCGCTGAGGGAGTGGCGCTGAGGGAGCGGCGCTGAGGGAGTGGCGCTGAGGGAGTGGCGCTGAGGGAGCGGCGCTGAGAGAGCGGCGCGCTGAGGGAGTGGCGCTGAGGGAGCGGCGCTGAGGGAGCGGCGCTGAGGGAGTGGCGCTGAGGGAGCGGCGCTGAGAGAGCGGCGCGCTGAGGGAGTGGCGCTGAGGGAGCGGCGCTGAGGGAGTGGCGCGCTGAGGGAGCGGCGCTGAGGGAGCGGCGCTGAGAGAGCGGCGCTGAGGGAGCGGCGCTGAGGGAGCGGCGCTGAGAGAGCGGCGCTGAGGGAGCGGCGCTGAGGGAGTGGCGCGCTGAGGGAGCGGCGCTGAGGGAGCGGCGCTGAGGGAGCGGCGCTGAGGGAGTGGCGCTGAGGGAGTGGCGCTGAGGGAGCGGCGCTGAGGGAGCGGCGCGCTGAGGGAGCGGCGCGCTGAGGGAGCGGCGCTGAGGGAGCGGCGCTGAGGGAGCGACGCTGAGGGAGCGGCGCGCTGAGGGAGCGGCGCGCTGAGGGAGCGGCGCTGAGGGAGCGGCGCTGAGGGAGCGGCGCTGAGGGAGCGGCGCTGAGGGAGCGGCGCTGAGGGAGCGGCGCTGAGGGAGCGGCGCTGAGGGAGCGGCGCGCTGAGAGAGCGGCGCGCTGAGAGAGCGGCGCGCTGAGAGAGCGGCGCGCTGAGGGAGCGGCGCGCTGAGAGAGCGGCGCGCTGAGGGAGCGGCGCGCTGAGAGAGCGGCGCTGAGGGAGCGACGCTGAAGGAGCGGCGCGCTGAGGGAGTGGAGCTGAGGGAGCGGCGCGCTGAGGGAGCGGCGCTGAGGGAGTGGCGCTGAGGGAGCGGCGCGCTGAGGGAGTGGAGCTGAGGGAGCGGCGCGCTGAGGGAGCGGCGCTGAGGGAGTGGCGCTGAGGGAGCGGCGCTGAGGGAGCGACGCTGAGGGAGCGGCGCGCTGAGGGAGTGGCGCTGAGGGAGCGGCGCTGAGGGAGCGGCGCGCTGAGGGAGCGGCGCTGAGGGAGCGACGCTGAGGGAGCGGCGCGCTGAGGGAGTGGCGCTGAGGGAGCGGCGCGCTGAGGGAGCGGCGCGCTGAGGGAGCGGCGCGCTGAGGGAGCGGCGCTGAGGGAGCGGCGCGCTGAGGGAGCGGCGCGCTGAGGGAGCGGCGCTGAGGGAGCGGCGCTGAGGGAGCGGCGCTGAGGGAGCGACGCTGAGGGAGCGGCGCGCTGAGGGAGCGGCGCGCTGAGGGAGCGGCGCTGAGGGAGCGGCGCTGAGGGAGCGGCGCTGAGGGAGCGGCGCTGAGGGAGCGGCGCTGAGGGAGCGGCGCTGAGGGAGCGGCGCTGAGGGAGCGGCGCTGAGGGAGCGGCGCTGAGGGAGCGGCGCTGAGGGAGCGGCGCTGAGGGAGCGGCGCTGAGAGAGCGGCGCTGAGGGAGCGGCGCTGAGGGAGCGGCGCTGAGGGACTGGCGCTGAGGGAGCGACGCTGAGGGAGCGGCGCTGAGGGACTGGCGCTGAGGGAGTGGCGCTGAGGGACTGGCGCTGAGGGAGTGGCGCTGAGGGACTGGCGCTGAGGGAGCGACGCTGAGGGAGCGGCGCGCTGAGGGAGCGGCGCGCTGAGGGAGCGGCGCTGAGGGAGCGGCGCTGAGGGAGCGGCGCTGAGGGAGCGGCGCTGAGGGAGCGGCGCTGAGGGAGCGGCGCTGAGGGAGCGGCGCTGAGGGAGCGGCGCGCTGAGAGAGCGGCGCGCTGAGAGAGCGGCGCGCTGAGAGAGCGGCGCGCTGAGGGAGCGGCGCGCTGAGAGAGCGGCGCGCTGAGGGAGCGGCGCGCTGAGAGAGCGGCGCTGAGGGAGCGACGCTGAAGGAGCGGCGCGCTGAGGGAGTGGAGCTGAGGGAGCGGCGCGCTGAGGGAGCGGCGCTGAGGGAGCGGCGCGCTGAGGGAGCGGCGCTGAGGGAGCGGCGCTGAGGGAGCGGCGCTGAGGGAGTGGCGCTGAGGGAGCGGCGCTGAGGGAGTGGCGCTGAGGGAGTGGCGCTGAGGGAGCGGCGCTGAGAGAGCGGCGCGCTGAGGGAGTGGCGCTGAGGGAGTGGCGCTGAGGGAGCGGCGCTGAGGGAGCGGCGCTGAGAGAGCGGCGCGCTGAGGGAGTGGCGCTGAGGGAGCGGCGCTGAGGGAGTGGCGCTGAGGGAGCGGCGCGCTGAGGGAGTGGCGCTGAGGGAGCGGCGCTGAGGGAGAGGCGCTGAGGGAGCGGCGCTGAGAGCGGCGCGCTGAGGGAGTGGCGCTGAGGGAGCGGCGCTGAGGGAGTGGCGCGCTGAGAGAGCGGCGCTGAGGGAGCGGCGCTGAGGGAGCGGCGCTGAGAGAGCGGCGCTGAGGGAGCGGCGCTGAGGGAGTGGCGCGCTGAGGGAGCGGCGCTGAGGGAGCGGCGCTGAGGGAGTGGCGCTGAGGGAGCGGCGCTGAGGGAGTGGCGCTGAGGGAGTGGCGCTGAGGGAGCGGCGCTGAGAGAGCGGCGCGCTGAGGGAGTGGCGCTGAGGGAGTGGCGCTGAGGGAGCGGCGCTGAGGGAGCGGCGCTGAGAGAGCGGCGCGCTGAGGGAGTGGCGCTGAGGGAGCGGCGCTGAGGGAGTGGCGCTGAGGGAGCGGCGCGCTGAGGGAGTGGCGCTGAGGGAGCGGCGCGCTGAGGGAGTGGCGCTGAGAGAGCGGCGCGCTGAGGGAGTGGCGCTGAGGGAGCGGCGCTGAGGGAGTGGCGCTGAGGGAGTGGCGCTGAGGGAGCGGCGCTGAGAGAGCGGCGCGCTGAGGGAGTGGCGCTGAGGGAGCGGCGCTGAGGGAGCGGCGCTGAGGGAGTGGCGCTGAGGGAGTGGCGCTGAGGGACTGGCGCTGAGGGAGCGACGCTGAGGGAGCGGCGCTGAGGGACTGGCGCTGAGGGAGTGGCGCTGAGGGACTGGCGCTGAGGGAGTGGCGCTGAGGGACTGGCGCTGAGGGAGCGACGCTGAGGGAGCGGCGCTGAGGGAGCGGCGCTGAGAGAGCGGCGCTGAGGGAGTGGCGCTGAGGGACTGGCGCTGAGGGAGCGACGCTGAGGGAGCGGCGCTGAGGGACTGGCGCTGAGGGAGTGGCGCTGAGGGAGTGGCGCTGAGGGACTGGCGCTGAGGGAGTGGCGCTGAGGGACTGGCGCTGAGGGAGCGGCGCTGAGGGAGCGGCGCTGAGGGAGCGGCGCTGAGGGAGCGGCGCTGAGGGAGTGGCGCTGAGGGAGCGGCGCTGAGAGAGCGGCGCGCTGAGGGAGTGGCGCTGAGGGAGTGGCGCTGAGGGAGCGGCGCTGAGGGAGCGGCGCTGAGAGAGCGGCGCGCTGAGGGTGCGGCGCTGAGGGAGCGGCGCTGAGGGAGTGGCGCTGAGGGAGCGGCGCGCTGAGGGAGTGGCGCTGAGGGAGCGGCGCGCTGAGGGAGTGGCGCTGAGAGAGCGGCGCGCTGAGGGAGCGGCGCTGAGGGAGCGGCGCTGAGGGAGTGGCGCTGAGGGAGTGGCGCTGAGGGAGCGGCGCTGAGAGAGCGGCGCGCTGAGGGAGTGGCGCTGAGGGAGCGGCGCTGAGGGAGTGGCGCGCTGAGGGAGCGGCGCTGAGGGAGCGGCGCTGAGGGAGCGGCGCTGAGAGAGCGGCGCTGAGGGAGCGGCGCGCTGAGGGAGTGGCGCGCTGAGGGAGTGGCGCTGAGGGAGCGGCGCTGAGAGAGCGGCGCTGAGGGAGCGGCGCGCTGAGGGAGTGGCGCTGAGGGAGCGGCGCTGAGGGAGTGGCGCGCTGAGGGAGTGGCGCTGAGGGAGTGGCGCGCTGAGGGAGCGGCGCTGAGGGAGTGGCGCGCTGAGGGAGCGGCGCTGAGGGAGCGGCGCTGAGGGAGCGGCGCTGGGGGAGCGGCGCTGAGGGAGCGGCGCTGGGGGAGCGGCGCGCTGAGGGAGTGGCGCTGAGGGAGCGGCGCTGAGGGAGCGGCGCTGAGGGAGCGGCGCTGAGAGAGCGGCGCTGAGGGAGCGGCGCTGAGGGAGCGGCGCTGAGGGAGCGGCGCTGAGGGAGCGGCGCTGAGGGAGCGGCGCTGAGAGAGCGGCGCGCTGAGGGAGTGGCGCGCTGAGGGAGTGGCGCGCTGAGGGAGCGGCGCGCTGAGGGAGCGGCGCGCTGAGGGAGTGGCGCTGAGGGAGCGGCGCTGAGGGAGTGGAGCGCTGAGGGAGTGGCGCGCTGAGGGAGCGGCGCTGAGGGAGCGGCGCTGAGGGAGCGGCGCTGAGGGAGCGGCGCTGAGGGAGCGGCGCTGAGGGAGCGGCGCTGAGGGAGCGGCGCTGAGGGAGCGGCGCTGAGGGAGCGGCGCTGAGGGAGTGGCGCTGAGGGAGTGGCGCGCTGAGGGAGCGGCGCGCTGAGAGAGCGGCGCTGAGGGAGCGGCGCTGAGAGAGCGGCGCTGAGAGAGCGGCGCTGAGAGAGCGGCGCTGAGAGAGCGGCGCTGAGAGAGCGGCGCGCTGAGAGAGCGGCGCTGAGAGAGCGGCGCGCTGAGAGAGCGGCGCGCTGAGAGAGCGGCGCTGAGGGAGCGGCGCTGAGAGAGTGGCGCTGAGGGAGCGGCGCGCTGAGGGAGCGGCGCGCTGAGGGAGTGGCGCTGAGGGAGCGGCGCTGAGGGAGTGGAGCGCTGAGGGAGCGGCGCTGAGGGAGCGGCGCGCTGAGGGAGTGGCGCTGAGAGAGTGGCGCTGAGGGAGTGGAGCGCTGAGGGAGCGGCGCGCTGAGGGAGTGGCGCTGAGGGAGCGGCGCGCTGAGGGAGTGGCGCTGAGGGAGTGGAGCGCTGAGGGAGCGGCGCTGAGGGAGTGGCGCTGAGGGAGCGACGCTGAAGGAGCGGCGCGCTGAGGGAGTGGCGCTGAGGGAGTGGAGCGCTGAGGGAGCGGCGCGCTGAGGGAGCGGCTCGCTGAGGGAGCGGCGCTGAGGGAGCGGCGCGCTGAGGGAGCGGCTCGCTGAGGGAGCGGCGCTGAGGGAGCGGCGCGCTGAGGGAGCGGCTCGCTGAGGGAGCGGCGCTGAGGGAGCGACGCTGAAGGAGCGGCGCGCTGAGGGAGCGGAGCTGAGGGAGTGGCGCGCTGAGGGAGCGGCGCTGAGGGAGCGACGCTGAAGGAGCGGCGCGCTGAGGGAGTGGAGCTGAGGGAGCGGCGCGCTGAGGGAGCGGCGCTGAGGGAGTGGCGCTGAGGGAGCGGCGCTGAGGGAGCGACGCTGAGGGAGCGGCGCTGAGGGAGCGGCGCGCTGAGGGAGCGGCGCTGAGGGAGCGACGCTGAGGGAGCGGCGCGCTGAGGGAGTGGCGCTGATGGAGCGGCGCGCTGAGGGAGCGGCGCGCTGAGGGAGCGGCGCTGAGGGAGCGGCGCGCTGAGGGAGCGGCGCTGAGGGAGCGGCGCTGAGGGAGCGGCGCTGAGGGAGTGGCGCTGAGGGAGTGGCGCTGAGGGAGTGGCGCTGAGGGAGCGGCGCTGAGAGAGCGGCGCGCTGAGGGAGTGGCGCTGAGGGAGTGGCGCTGAGGGAGCGGCGCTGAGGGAGCGGCGCTGAGAGAGCGGCGCGCTGAGGGAGTGGCGCTGAGGGAGCGGCGCTGAGGGAGTGGCGCTGAGGGAGCGGCGCGCTGAGGGAGTGGCGCTGAGGGAGCGGCGCGCTGAGGGAGTGGCGCTGAGAGAGCGGCGCGCTGAGGGAGTGGCGCTGAGGGAGCGGCGCTGAGGGAGTGGCGCTGAGGGAGCGGCGCTGAGAGCGGCGCGCTGAGGGAGTGGCGCTGAGGGAGCGGCGCTGAGGGAGTGGCGCGCTGAGGGAGCGGCGCTGAGCAAGCGGCGCTGAGAGAGCGGCGCTGAGGGAGCGGCGCTGAGAGAGCGGCGCTGAGGGAGCGGCGCTGAGGGAGTGGCGCGCTGAGGGAGCCGCGCTGAGGGAGCGGCGCTGAGGGAGTGGCGCTGAGGGAGCGGCGCTGAGGGAGTGGCGCTGAGGGAGTGGCGCTGAGGGAGCGGCGCTGAGAGAGCGGCGCGCTGAGGGAGTGGCGCTGAGGGAGTGGCGCTGAGGGAGCGGCGCTGAGGGAGCGGCGCTGAGAGAGCGGCGCGCTGAGGGAGTGGCGCTGAGGGAGCGGCGCTGAGGGAGTGGCGCTGAGGGAGCGGCGCGCTGAGGGAGTGGCGCTGAGGGAGCGGCGCGCTGAGGGAGTGGCGCTGAGGGAGCGGCGCGCTGAGGGAGTGGCGCTGAGGGAGCGGCGCTGAGGGAGTGGCGCTGAGGGAGTGGCGCTGAGGGAGCGGCGCTGAGAGAGCGGCGCGCTGAGGGAGTGGCGCTGAGGGAGCGGCGCTGAGGGAGCGGCGCTGAGGGAGTGGCGCTGAGGGAGCGGCGCTGAGAGAGCGGCGCGCTGAGGGAGTGGCGCTGAGGGAGCGGCGCTGAGGGAGTGGCGCGCTGAGGGAGCGGCGCTGAGGGAGCGGCGCTGAGAGAGCGGCGCTGAGGGAGCGGCGCTGAGGGAGCGGCGCTGAGAGAGCGGCGCTGAGGGAGCGGCGCTGAGGGAGTGGCGCGCTGAGGGAGCGGCGCTGAGGGAGCGGCGCTGAGGGAGCGGCGCTGAGGGAGTGGCGCTGAGGGAGTGGCGCTGAGGGAGCGGCGCTGAGGGAGCGGCGCGCTGAGGGAGCGGCGCGCTGAGGGAGCGGCGCTGAGGGAGCGGCGCTGAGGGAGCGACGCTGAGGGAGCGGCGCGCTGAGGGAGCGGCGCGCTGAGGGAGCGGCGCTGAGGGAGCGGCGCTGAGGGAGCGGCGCTGAGGGAGCGGCGCTGAGGGAGCGGCGCTGAGGGAGCGGCGCTGAGGGAGCGGCGCTGAGGGAGCGGCGCTGAGGGAGCGGCGCGCTGAGAGAGCGGCGCGCTGAGAGAGCGGCGCGCTGAGAGAGCGGCGCGCTGAGGGAGCGGCGCGCTGAGAGAGCGGCGCGCTGAGGGAGCGGCGCGCTGAGAGAGCGGCGCTGAGGGAGCGACGCTGAAGGAGCGGCGCGCTGAGGGAGTGGAGCTGAGGGAGCGGCGCGCTGAGGGAGCGGCGCTGAGGGAGTGGCGCTGAGGGAGCGGCGCGCTGAGGGAGTGGAGCTGAGGGAGTGGCGCGCTGAGGGAGCGGCGCTGAGGGAGTGGCGCTGAGGGAGCGGCGCTGAGGGAGCGACGCTGAGGGAGCGGCGCGCTGAGGGAGTGGCGCTGAGGGAGCGGCGCTGAGGGAGCGGCGCGCTGAGGGAGCGGCGCTGAGGGAGCGACGCTGAGGGAGCGGCGCGCTGAGGGAGTGGCGCTGAGGGAGCGGCGCGCTGAGGGAGCGGCGCGCTGAGGGAGCGGCGCGCTGAGGGAGCGGCGCTGAGGGAGCGGCGCGCTGAGGGAGCGGCGCGCTGAGGGAGCGGCGCTGAGGGAGCGGCGCTGAGGGAGCGGCGCTGAGGGAGCGACGCTGAGGGAGCGGCGCGCTGAGGGAGCGGCGCGCTGAGGGAGCGGCGCTGAGGGAGCGGCGCTGAGGGAGCGGCGCTGAGGGAGCGGCGCTGAGGGAGCGGCGCTGAGGGAGCGGCGCTGAGGGAGCGGCGCTGAGGGAGCGGCGCTGAGGGAGCGGCGCTGAGAGAGCGGCGCTGAGGGAGCGGCGCTGAGGGAGTGGCGCTGAGGGACTGGCGCTGAGGGAGCGACGCTGAGGGAGCGGCGCTGAGGGACTGGCGCTGAGGGAGTGGCGCTGAGGGACTGGCGCTGAGGGAGTGGCGCTGAGGGACTGGCGCTGAGGGAGCGACGCTGAGGGAGCGGCGCGCTGAGGGAGCGGCGCGCTGAGGGAGCGGCGCTGAGGGAGCGGCGCTGAGGGAGCGGCGCTGAGGGAGCGGCGCTGAGGGAGCGGCGCTGAGGGAGCGGCGCTGAGGGAGCGGCGCTGAGGGAGCGGCGCGCTGAGAGAGCGGCGCGCTGAGAGAGCGGCGCGCTGAGAGAGCGGCGCGCTGAGGGAGCGGCGCGCTGAGAGAGCGGCGCGCTGAGGGAGCGGCGCGCTGAGAGAGCGGCGCTGAGGGAGCGACGCTGAAGGAGCGGCGCGCTGAGGGAGTGGAGCTGAGGGAGCGGCGCGCTGAGGGAGTGGCGCTGAGGGAGCGGCGCGCTGAGGGAGTGGAGCTGAGGGAGCGGCGCGCTGAGGGAGCGGCGCTGAGGGAGCGGCGCTGAGGGAGCGGCGCTGAGGGAGCGACGCTGAGGGAGCGGCGCGCTGAGGGAGTGGCGCTGAGGGAGCGGCGCTGAGGGAGCGGCGCGCTGAGGGAGCGGCGCTGAGGGAGCGACGCTGAGGGAGCGGCGCGCTGAGGGAGTGGCGCTGAGGGAGCGGCGCGCTGAGGGAGCGGCGCGCTGAGGGAGCGGCGCGCTGAGGGAGCGGCGCTGAGGGAGCGGCGCGCTGAGGGAGCGGCGCGCTGAGGGAGCGGCGCTGAGGGAGCGGCGCTGAGGGAGCGGCGCTGAGGGAGCGACGCTGAGGGAGCGGCGCGCTGAGGGAGCGGCGCGCTGAGGGAGCGGCGCTGAGGGAGCGGCGCTGAGGGAGCGGCGCTGAGGGAGCGGCGCTGAGGGAGCGGCGCTGAGGGAGCGGCGCTGAGGGAGCGGCGCTGAGGGAGCGGCGCTGAGGGAGCGGCGCTGAGGGAGCGGCGCTGAGGGAGCGGCGCTGAGGGAGCGGCGCTGAGAGAGCGGCGCTGAGGGAGCGGCGCTGAGGGAGTGGCGCTGAGGGACTGGCGCTGAGGGAGCGACGCTGAGGGAGCGGCGCTGAGGGACTGGCGCTGAGGGAGTGGCGCTGAGGGACTGGCGCTGAGGGAGTGGCGCTGAGGGACTGGCGCTGAGGGAGCGACGCTGAGGGAGCGGCGCTGAGGGAGCGGCGCTGAGAGAGCGGCGCTGAGGGAGTGGCGCTGAGGGACTGGCGCTGAGGGAGCGACGCTGAGGGAGCGGCGCTGAGGGAGTGGCGCTGAGGGAGTGGCGCTGAGGGAGTGGCGCTGAGGGACTGGCGCTGAGGGACTGGCGCTGAGGGAGTGGCGCTGAGGGACTGGCGCTGAGGGAGCGGCGCTGAGGGAGCGGCGCTGAGGGAGCGGCGCTGAGGGAGCGGCGCTGAGGGAGTGGCGCTGAGGGAGCGGCGCTGAGAGAGCGGCGCGCTGAGGGAGTGGCGCTGAGGGAGTGGCGCTGAGGGAGTGGCGCTGAGGGAGCGGCGCTGAGGGAGCGGCGCTGAGAGAGCGGCGCGCTGAGGGAGCGGCGCTGAGGGAGTGGCGCTGAGGGAGCGGCGCGCTGAGGGAGTGGCGCTGAGGGAGCGGCGCGCTGAGGGAGTGGCGCTGAGAGAGCGGCGCGCTGAGGGAGCGGCGCTGAGGGAGCGGCGCTGAGGGAGTGGCGCTGAGGGAGTGGCGCTGAGGGAGCGGCGCTGAGAGAGCGGCGCGCTGAGGGAGTGGCGCTGAGGGAGCGGCGCGCTGAGGGAGTGGCGCTGAGGGAGCGGCGCTGAGGGAGTGGCGCTGAGGGAGTGGCGCTGAGGGAGCGGCGCTGAGAGAGCGGCGCGCTGAGGGAGTGGCGCTGAGGGAGCGGCGCTGAGGGAGCGGCGCTGAGGGAGTGGCGCTGAGGGAGTGGCGCTGAGGGACTGGCGCTGAGGGAGCGACGCTGAGGGAGCGGCGCTGAGGGACTGGCGCTGAGGGAGTGGCGCTGAGGGACTGGCGCTGAGGGAGTGGCGCTGAGGGACTGGCGCTGAGGGAGCGACGCTGAGGGAGCGGCGCTGAGGGAGCGGCGCTGAGAGAGCGGCGCTGAGGGAGTGGCGCTGAGGGACTGGCGCTGAGGGAGCGACGCTGAGGGAGCGGCGCTGAGGGACTGGCGCTGAGGGAGTGGCGCTGAGGGAGTGGCGCTGAGGGACTGGCGCTGAGGGAGTGGCGCTGAGGGACTGGCGCTGAGGGAGCGGCGCTGAGGGAGCGGCGCTGAGGGAGCGGCGCTGAGGGAGCGGCGCTGAGGGAGTGGCGCTGAGGGAGCGGCGCTGAGAGAGCGGCGCGCTGAGGGAGTGGCGCTGAGGGAGTGGCGCTGAGGGAGCGGCGCTGAGGGAGCGGCGCTGAGAGAGCGGCGCGCTGAGGGAGCGGCGCTGAGGGAGCGGCGCTGAGGGAGTGGCGCTGAGGGAGCGGCGCGCTGAGGGAGTGGCGCTGAGGGAGCGGCGCGCTGAGGGAGTGGCGCTGAGAGAGCGGCGCGCTGAGGGAGCGGCGCTGAGGGAGCGGCGCTGAGGGAGTGGCGCTGAGGGAGTGGCGCTGAGGGAGCGGCGCTGAGAGAGCGGCGCGCTGAGGGAGTGGCGCTGAGGGAGCGGCGCTGAGGGAGTGGCGCGCTGAGGGAGCGGCGCTGAGGGAGCGGCGCTGAGGGAGCGGCGCTGAGAGAGCGGCGCTGAGGGAGCGGCGCGCTGAGGGAGTGGCGCGCTGAGGGAGTGGCGCTGAGGGAGCGGCGCTGAGAGAGCGGCGCTGAGGGAGCGGCGCGCTGAGGGAGTGGCGCTGAGGGAGCGGCGCTGAGGGAGTGGCGCGCTGAGGGAGTGGCGCTGAGGGAGTGGCGCGCTGAGGGAGCGGCGCTGAGGGAGTGGCGCGCTGAGGGAGCGGCGCTGAGGGAGCGGCGCTGAGGGAGCGGCGCTGGGGGAGCGGCGCTGAGGGAGCGGCGCTGGGGGAGCGGCGCGCTGAGGGAGTGGCGCTGAGGGAGCGGCGCTGAGGGAGCGGCGCTGAGGGAGCGGCGCTGAGAGAGCGGCGCTGAGGGAGCGGCGCTGAGGGAGCGGCGCTGAGGGAGCGGCGCTGAGGGAGCGGCGCTGAGGGAGCGGCGCTGAGAGAGCGGCGCGCTGAGGGAGTGGCGCGCTGAGGGAGTGGCGCGCTGAGGGAGCGGCGCGCTGAGGGAGCGGCGCGCTGAGGGAGTGGCGCTGAGGGAGCGGCGCTGAGGGAGTGGAGCGCTGAGGGAGTGGCGCGCTGAGGGAGCGGCGCTGAGGGAGCGGCGCTGAGGGAGCGGCGCTGAGGGAGCGGCGCTGAGGGAGCGGCGCTGAGGGAGCGGCGCTGAGGGAGCGGCGCTGAGGGAGCGGCGCTGAGGGAGCGGCGCTGAGGGAGTGGCGCTGAGGGAGTGGCGCGCTGAGGGAGCGGCGCGCTGAGAGAGCGGCGCTGAGGGAGCGGCGCTGAGAGAGCGGCGCTGAGAGAGCGGCGCTGAGAGAGCGGCGCTGAGAGAGCGGCGCTGAGAGAGCGGCGCGCTGAGAGAGCGGCGCTGAGAGAGCGGCGCGCTGAGAGAGCGGCGCGCTGAGAGAGCGGCGCTGAGGGAGCGGCGCTGAGAGAGTGGCGCTGAGGGAGCGGCGCGCTGAGGGAGCGGCGCGCTGAGGGAGTGGCGCTGAGGGAGCGGCGCTGAGGGAGTGGAGCGCTGAGGGAGCGGCGCTGAGGGAGCGGCGCGCTGAGGGAGTGGCGCTGAGAGAGTGGCGCTGAGGGAGTGGAGCGCTGAGGGAGCGGCGCGCTGAGGGAGTGGCGCTGAGGGAGCGGCGCGCTGAGGGAGTGGCGCTGAGGGAGTGGAGCGCTGAGGGAGCGGCGCTGAGGGAGTGGCGCTGAGGGAGCGACGCTGAAGGAGCGGCGCGCTGAGGGAGTGGCGCTGAGGGAGTGGAGCGCTGAGGGAGCGGCGCGCTGAGGGAGCGGCTCGCTGAGGGAGCGGCGCTGAGGGAGCGGCGCGCTGAGGGAGCGGCTCGCTGAGGGAGCGGCGCTGAGGGAGCGGCGCGCTGAGGGAGCGGCTCGCTGAGGGAGCGGCGCTGAGGGAGCGACGCTGAAGGAGCGGCGCGCTGAGGGAGCGGAGCTGAGGGAGTGGCGCGCTGAGGGAGCGGCGCTGAGGGAGCGACGCTGAAGGAGCGGCGCGCTGAGGGAGTGGAGCTGAGGGAGCGGCGCGCTGAGGGAGCGGCGCTGAGGGAGTGGCGCTGAGGGAGCGGCGCTGAGGGAGCGACGCTGAGGGAGCGGCGCTGAGGGAGCGGCGCGCTGAGGGAGCGGCGCTGAGGGAGCGACGCTGAGGGAGCGGCGCGCTGAGGGAGTGGCGCTGATGGAGCGGCGCGCTGAGGGAGCGGCGCGCTGAGGGAGCGGCGCTGAGGGAGCGGCGCGCTGAGGGAGCGGCGCTGAGGGAGCGGCGCTGAGGGAGCGGCGCTGAGGGAGTGGCGCTGAGGGAGTGGCGCTGAGGGAGCGGCGCTGAGAGAGCGGCGCGCTGAGGGAGTGGCGCTGAGGGAGTGGCGCTGAGGGAGCGGCGCTGAGGGAGCGGCGCTGAGAGAGCGGCGCGCTGAGGGAGTGGCGCTGAGGGAGCGGCGCTGAGGGAGTGGCGCTGAGGGAGCGGCGCGCTGAGGGAGTGGCGCTGAGGGAGCGGCGCGCTGAGGGAGTGGCGCTGAGAGAGCGGCGCGCTGAGGGAGTGGCGCTGAGGGAGCGGCGCTGAGGGAGTGGCGCTGAGGGAGCGGCGCTGAGAGCGGCGCGCTGAGGGAGTGGCGCTGAGGGAGCGGCGCTGAGGGAGTGGCGCGCTGAGGGAGCGGCGCTGAGGGAGCGGCGCTGAGAGAGCGGCGCTGAGGGAGCGGCGCTGAGAGAGCGGCGCTGAGGGAGCGGCGCTGAGGGAGTGGCGCGCTGAGGGAGCGGCGCTGAGGGAGCGGCGCTGAGGGAGTGGCGCTGAGGGAGCGGCGCTGAGGGAGTGGCGCTGAGGGAGTGGCGCTGAGGGAGCGGCGCTGAGAGAGCGGCGCGCTGAGGGAGTGGCGCTGAGGGAGTGGCGCTGAGGGAGCGGCGCTGAGGGAGCGGCGCTGAGAGAGCGGCGCGCTGAGGGAGTGGCGCTGAGGGAGCGGCGCTGAGGGAGTGGCGCTGAGGGAGCGGCGCGCTGAGGGAGTGGCGCTGAGGGAGCGGCGCGCTGAGGGAGTGGCGCTGAGGGAGCGGCGCGCTGAGGGAGTGGCGCTGAGGGAGCGGCGCTGAGGGAGTGGCGCTGAGGGAGTGGCGCTGAGGGAGCGGCGCTGAGAGAGCGGCGCGCTGAGGGAGTGGCGCTGAGGGAGCGGCGCTGAGGGAGCGGCGCTGAGGGAGTGGCGCTGAGGGAGCGGCGCTGAGAGAGCGGCGCGCTGAGGGAGTGGCGCTGAGGGAGCGGCGCTGAGGGAGTGGCGCGCTGAGGGAGCGGCGCTGAGGGAGCGGCGCTGAGAGAGCGGCGCTGAGGGAGCGGCGCTGAGGGAGTGGCGCGCTGAGGGAGCGGCGCTGAGGGAGCGGCGCTGAGGGAGTGGCGCTGAGGGAGCGGCGCTGAGGGAGTGGCGCTGAGGGAGTGGCGCTGAGGGAGCGGCGCTGAGAGAGCGGCGCGCTGAGGGAGTGGCGCTGAGGGAGTGGCGCTGAGGGAGCGGCGCTGAGGGAGCGGCGCTGAGAGAGCGGCGCGCTGAGGGAGTGGCGCTGAGGGAGCGGCGCTGAGGGAGTGGCGCTGAGGGAGCGGCGCGCTGAGGGAGTGGCGCTGAGGGAGTGGCGCTGAGGGAGCGGCGCTGAGGGAGTGGCGCTGAGAGAGCGGCGCGCTGAGGGAGTGGCGCTGAGGGAGCGGCGCGCTGAGGGAGTGGCGCTGAGAGAGCGGCGCGCTGAGGGAGTGGCGCTGAGGGAGCGGCGCTGAGGGAGTGGCGCTGAGGGAGTGGCGCTGAGGGAGCGGCGCTGAGAGAGCGGCGCGCTGAGGGAGTGGCGCTGAGGGAGCGGCGCTGAGGGAGTGGCGCGCTGAGGGAGCGGCGCTGAGGGAGCGGCGCTGAGGGAGTGGCGCGCTGAGGGAGCGGCGCTGAGGGAGCGGCGCTGAGGGAGCGGCGCTGGGGGAGCGGCGCTGAGGGAGCGGCGCTGGGGGAGCGGCGCGCTGAGGGAGTGGCGCTGAGGGAGCGGCGCTGAGGGAGCGGCGCTGAGGGAGCGGCGCTGAGAGAGCGGCGCTGAGGGAGCGGCGCTGAGGGAGCGGCGCTGAGGGAGCGGCGCTGAGGGAGCGGCGCTGAGGGAGCGGCGCGCTGAGGGAGTGGCGCGCTGAGGGAGTGGCGCGCTGAGGGAGCAGCGCGCTGAGGGAGTGGCGCTGAGGGAGCGGCGCTGAGGGAGTGGCGCGCTGAAGGAGTGGCGCGCTGAGGGGGTGGCGCTGAGGGGGTGGCGCTGAGGGAGTGGCGCTGAGGGAGTGGCGCTGAGGGAGTGGCGCTGAGGGAGTGGCGCTGAGGGAGTGGCGCTGAGGGAGTGGCGCTGAGGGAGTGGCGCTGAGGGAGCGGCGCTGAGGGAGTGGCGCTGAGAGAGCGGCGCGCTGAGGGAGTGGCGCTGAGGGAGCGGCGCGCTGAGGGAGTGGCGCTGAGAGAGCGGCGCGCTGAGGGAGTGGCGCTGAGGGAGCGGCGCTGAGGGAGTGGCGCTGAGGGAGTGGCGCTGAGGGAGCGGCGCTGAGAGAGCGGCGCGCTGAGGGAGTGGCGCTGAGGGAGCGGCGCTGAGGGAGTGGCGCGCTGAGGGAGCGGCGCTGAGGGAGCGGCGCTGAGGGAGCGGCGCTGAGGGAGTGGCGCTGAGGGAGCGGCGCTGAGGGAGTGGCGCTGAGGGAGTGGCGCTGAGGGAGCGGCGCTGAGAGAGCGGCGCGCTGAGGGAGTGGCGCTGAGGGAGTGGCGCTGAGGGAGCGGCGCTGAGGGAGCGGCGCTGAGGGAGCGGCGCTGAGAGAGCGGCGCGCTGAGGGAGTGGCGCTGAGGGAGCGGCGCTGAGGGAGTGGCGCTGAGGGAGCGGCGCGCTGAGGGAGTGGCGCTGAGGGAGCGGCGCGCTGAGGGAGTGGCGCTGAGAGAGCGGCGCGCTGAGGGAGTGGCGCTGAGGGAGCGGCGCTGAGGGAGTGGCGCTGAGGGAGCGGCGCTGAGAGCGGCGCGCTGAGGGAGTGGCGCTGAGGGAGCGGCGCTGAGGGAGTGGCGCGCTGAGGGAGCGGCGCTGAGGGAGCGGCGCTGAGAGAGCGGCGCTGAGGGAGCGGCGCTGAGGGAGCGGCGCTGAGAGAGCGGCGCTGAGGGAGCGGCGCTGAGGGAGTGGCGCGCTGAGGGAGCGGCGCTGAGGGAGCGGCGCTGAGGGAGTGGCGCTGAGGGAGCGGCGCTGAGGGAGCGGCGCTGAGGGAGTGGCGCTGAGGGAGCGGCGCTGAGAGAGCGGCGCGCTGAGGGAGTGGCGCTGAGGGAGTGGCGCTGAGGGAGCGGCGCTGAGGGAGCGGCGCTGAGAGAGCGGCGCGCTGAGGGAGTGGCGCTGAGGGAGCGGCGCTGAGGGAGTGGCGCTGAGGGAGCGGCGCGCTGAGGGAGTGGCGCTGAGGGAGCGGCGCGCTGAGGGAGTGGCGCTGAGAGAGCGGCGCGCTGAGGGAGTGGCGCTGAGGGAGCGGCGCTGAGGGAGTGGCGCTGAGGGAGTGGCGCTGAGGGAGCGGCGCTGAGAGAGCGGCGCGCTGAGGGAGTGGCGCTGAGGGAGCGGCGCTGAGGGAGTGGCGCTGAGGGAGTGGCGCTGAGGGAGCGGCGCTGAGAGAGCGGCGCGCTGAGGGAGTGGCGCTGAGGGAGCGGCGCTGAGGGAGTGGCGCGCTGAGGGAGCGGCGCTGAGGGAGCGGCGCTGAGAGAGCGGCGCTGAGGGAGCGGCGCTGAGGGAGCGGCGCTGAGGGAGTGGCGCGCTGAGGGAGCGGCGCTGAGGGAGCGGCGCTGAGGGAGTGGCGCTGAGGGAGCGGCGCTGAGGGAGTGGCGCTGAGGGAGTGGCGCTGAGGGAACGGCGCTGAGAGAGCGGCGCGCTGAGGGAGTGGCGCTGAGGGAGTGGCGCTGAGGGAGCGGCGCTGAGGGAGCGGCGCTGAGAGAGCGGCGCGCTGAGGGAGTGGCGCTGAGGGAGCGGCGCTGAGGGAGTGGCGCTGAGGGAGCGGCGCGCTGAGGGAGTGGCGCTGAGGGAGTGGCGCTGAGGGAGCGCCGCTGAGGGAGTGGCGCTGAGAGAGCGGCGCGCTGAGGGAGTGGCGCTGAGGGAGCGGCGCGCTGAGGGAGTGGCGCTGAGAGAGCGGCGCGCTGAGGGAGTGGCGCTGAGGGAGCGGCGCTGAGGGAGTGGCGCTGAGGGAGTGGCGCTGAGGGAGCGGCGCTGAGAGAGCGGCGCGCTGAGGGAGTGGCGCTGAGGGAGCGGCGCTGAGGGAGTGGCGCTGAGGGAGTGGCGCTGAGGGAGCGGCGCTGAGAGAGCGGCGCGCTGAGGGAGTGGCGCTGAGGGAGCGGCGCTGAGGGAGTGGCGCGCTGAGGGAGCGGCGCTGAGGGAGCGGCGCTGAGGGAGTGGCGCGCTGAGGGAGCGGCGCTGAGGGAGCGGCGCTGAGGGAGCGGCGCTGGGGGAGCGGCGCTGAGGGAGCGGCGCTGGGGGAGCGGCGCGCTGAGGGAGTGGCGCTGAGGGAGCGGCGCTGAGGGAGCGGCGCTGAGGGAGCGGCGCTGAGAGAGCGGCGCTGAGGGAGCGGCGCTGAGGGAGCGGCGCTGAGGGAGCGGCGCTGAGGGAGCGGCGCTGAGGGAGCGGCGCGCTGAGGGAGTGGCGCGCTGAGGGAGTGGCGCGCTGAGGGAGCAGCGCGCTGAGGGAGTGGCGCTGAGGGAGCGGCGCTGAGGGAGTGGCGCGCTGAAGGAGTGGCGCGCTGAGGGGGTGGCGCTGAGGGGGTGGCGCTGAGGGAGTGGCGCTGAGGGAGTGGCGCTGAGGGAGTGGCGCTGAGGGAGTGGCGCTGAGGGAGTGGCGCTGAGGGAGTGGCGCTGAGGGAGTGGCGCTGAGGGAGCGGCGCTGAGGGAGTGGCGCTGAGAGAGCGGCGCGCTGAGGGAGTGGCGCTGAGGGAGCGGCGCGCTGAGGGAGTGGCGCTGAGAGAGCGGCGCGCTGAGGGAGTGGCGCTGAGGGAGCGGCGCTGAGGGAGTGGCGCTGAGGGAGTGGCGCTGAGGGAGCGGCGCTGAGAGAGCGGCGCGCTGAGGGAGTGGCGCTGAGGGAGCGGCGCTGAGGGAGTGGCGCGCTGAGGGAGCGGCGCTGAGGGAGCGGCGCTGAGGGAGCGGCGCTGAGGGAGTGGCGCTGAGGGAGCGGCGCTGAGGGAGTGGCGCTGAGGGAGTGGCGCTGAGGGAGCGGCGCTGAGAGAGCGGCGCGCTGAGGGAGTGGCGCTGAGGGAGTGGCGCTGAGGGAGCGGCGCTGAGGGAGCGGCGCTGAGGGAGCGGCGCTGAGAGAGCGGCGCGCTGAGGGAGTGGCGCTGAGGGAGCGGCGCTGAGGGAGTGGCGCTGAGGGAGCGGCGCGCTGAGGGAGTGGCGCTGAGGGAGCGGCGCGCTGAGGGAGTGGCGCTGAGAGAGCGGCGCGCTGAGGGAGTGGCGCTGAGGGAGCGGCGCTGAGGGAGTGGCGCTGAGGGAGCGGCGCTGAGAGCGGCGCGCTGAGGGAGTGGCGCTGAGGGAGCGGCGCTGAGGGAGTGGCGCGCTGAGGGAGCGGCGCTGAGGGAGCGGCGCTGAGAGAGCGGCGCTGAGGGAGCGGCGCTGAGGGAGCGGCGCTGAGAGAGCGGCGCTGAGGGAGCGGCGCTGAGGGAGTGGCGCGCTGAGGGAGCGGCGCTGAGGGAGCGGCGCTGAGGGAGTGGCGCTGAGGGAGCGGCGCTGAGGGAGCGGCGCTGAGGGAGTGGCGCTGAGGGAGCGGCGCTGAGAGAGCGGCGCGCTGAGGGAGTGGCGCTGAGGGAGTGGCGCTGAGGGAGCGGCGCTGAGGGAGCGGCGCTGAGAGAGCGGCGCGCTGAGGGAGTGGCGCTGAGGGAGCGGCGCTGAGGGAGTGGCGCTGAGGGAGCGGCGCGCTGAGGGAGTGGCGCTGAGGGAGCGGCGCGCTGAGGGAGTGGCGCTGAGAGAGCGGCGCGCTGAGGGAGTGGCGCTGAGGGAGCGGCGCTGAGGGAGTGGCGCTGAGGGAGTGGCGCTGAGGGAGCGGCGCTGAGAGAGCGGCGCGCTGAGGGAGTGGCGCTGAGGGAGCGGCGCTGAGGGAGTGGCGCTGAGGGAGTGGCGCTGAGGGAGCGGCGCTGAGAGAGCGGCGCGCTGAGGGAGTGGCGCTGAGGGAGCGGCGCTGAGGGAGTGGCGCGCTGAGGGAGCGGCGCTGAGGGAGCGGCGCTGAGAGAGCGGCGCTGAGGGAGCGGCGCTGAGGGAGCGGCGCTGAGGGAGTGGCGCGCTGAGGGAGCGGCGCTGAGGGAGCGGCGCTGAGGGAGTGGCGCTGAGGGAGCGGCGCTGAGGGAGTGGCGCTGAGGGAGTGGCGCTGAGGGAACGGCGCTGAGAGAGCGGCGCGCTGAGGGAGTGGCGCTGAGGGAGTGGCGCTGAGGGAGCGGCGCTGAGGGAGCGGCGCTGAGAGAGCGGCGCGCTGAGGGAGTGGCGCTGAGGGAGCGGCGCTGAGGGAGTGGCGCTGAGGGAGCGGCGCGCTGAGGGAGTGGCGCTGAGGGAGTGGCGCTGAGGGAGCGCCGCTGAGGGAGTGGCGCTGAGAGAGCGGCGCGCTGAGGGAGTGGCGCTGAGGGAGCGGCGCGCTGAGGGAGTGGCGCTGAGAGAGCGGCGCGCTGAGGGAGTGGCGCTGAGGGAGCGGCGCTGAGGGAGTGGCGCTGAGGGAGTGGCGCTGAGGGAGCGGCGCTGAGAGAGCGGCGCGCTGAGGGAGTGGCGCTGAGGGAGCGGCGCTGAGGGAGTGGCGCGCTGAGGGAGCGGCGCTGAGGGAGCGGCGCTGAGGGAGCGGCGCTGAGGGAGTGGCGCGCTGAGGGAGCGGCGCTGAGGGAGCGGCGCTGAGGGAGCGGCGCTGGGGGAGCGGCGCTGAGGGAGCGGCGCTGGGGGAGCGGCGCGCTGAGGGAGTGGCGCTGAGGGAGCGGCGCTGAGGGAGCGGCGCTGAGGGAGCGGCGCTGAGAGAGCGGCGCTGAGGGAGCGGCGCTGAGGGAGCGGCGCTGAGGGAGCGGCGCTGAGGGAGCGGCGCTGAGAGAGCGGCGCGCTGAGGGAGTGGCGCGCTGAGGGAGTGGCGCGCTGAGGGAGCAGCGCGCTGAGGGAGTGGCGCTGAGGGAGCGGCGCTGAGGGAGTGGCGCGCTGAAGGAGTGGCGCGCTGAGGGGGTGGCGCTGAGGGGGTGGCGCTGAGGGAGTGGCGCTGAGGGAGTGGCGCTGAGGGAGTGGCGCTGAGGGAGTGGCGCTGAGGGAGTGGCGCTGAGGGAGCGGCGCGCTGAGGGAGCGGCGCTGAGGGAGCGGCGCTGAGGGAGCGGCGCTGGGAGAGCGGCGCGCTGAGGGAGCGGCGCGCTGAGGGAGCGGCGCGCTGAGGGAGCGGCGCGCTGAGGGAGCGGCTCGCTGAGGGAGTGGCGCTGAGGGAGCGGCGCTGAGGGAGCGGCGCTGAGGGAGCGGCGCTGAGGGAGTGGCGCGCTGAGGGAGTGGCGCGCTGAGGGAGTGGCGCGCTGAGGGAGCGGCGCTGAGGGAGCGGCGCTGGGAGAGCGGCGCGCTGAGGGAGCGGCACGCTGAGGGAGCGGCTCGCTGAGGGAGCGGCGCGCTGAGGGAGTGGCGCGCTGAGGGAGTGGCGCTGAGGGAGCGGCGCGCTGAGGGAGCGGCGCGCTGAGGGAGTGGCGCTGAGGGAGCGGCGCGCTGAGGGAGTGGCTCGCTGAGGGAGCGGCTCGCTGAGGGAGCGGCGCGCTGAGGGAGCGGCGCTGAGGGAGCGGCGCGCTGAGGGAGCGGCTCGCTGAGGGAGCGGCGCGCTGAGGGAGCGGCTCGCTGAGGGAGTGGCGCTGAGGGAGCGGCGCTGAGGGAGCGGCGCTGAGGGAGCGGCGCTGAGGGAGGGGCGCTGAGGGAGCGGCGCGCTGAGGGAGCGGCGCTGAGGGAGCGGCGCTGAGGGAGCGGCGCTGAGGGAGGGGCGCTGAGGGAGCGGCGCGCTGAGGGAGCGGCGCTGAGGGAGC